>NW_028277169.1:600000-805000 GCF_051122295.1 Plectrocnemia conspersa
GCTTATAAGAAAGAAATGTTAGCATAGCACAAATATACTACAATATAATACTAACGCCTCGATCTACTATTTGAAGTGAAACATGTTTGTTGAAGTGCAGCTTCTCGTTTAACAAAATACTCAAACCAACAGTTTATCCTCTTGTGTGTTCCCATTGAGAACGTAAGAAAATCTCTTAGAAGCCACTTTTCTTGGAAATGACATTTGCTAATGCTAAACGGTAATGCATATAAGAAAATCTCTCCGCAAAGTCCTCTTTTGACAATTTATTATGACATACTATAATTTTAAATGAACAGATAATATTTTGCAAAAGTTGTCTTATGATATGAAAATATTTTTCATGTCAATAATCATAACGTTTTTGCATAAAATTGTTGTTTTATTCCGTGCTTTAGAATAGTGTGAGAAGACACAATAATTGTTGTCCGAGGAAAAACCTCCATCGTAGTTTTTATTAACCTTTAGCCCTCGGACTTTTTGAGTGCACAACTTAAGCTTGGCAACGTCGGAGCACTCTGGACCACGTAACATTTTATTAAGACCCTTAAGCCTTAAATTTCAACTAAGCAGTTATTAATTATAAAGCAAAGCGTGAAAGGATTATTTATTAAGACATACTTTTATATATATTATTATTATCTGTTTATATACGTATGTATGTAACAATAACTATTTTTTTAATTGCGATATTGACAGTTAAAACCGGATGCTTCCCAATATTTATCTATACTAAAACTAATTTATTTATTTATACTGCTTTTTTATATTTATTTATCTAGATAATTTTTGCCGTTTTGTTTGAGTGGATTTTTAGTATGTCGTATACTTGTTCTTTATTTCGTCTTTTATGAATTATATTTCAAGGTCATTAGGAACATATCCATCGACTATCATTCTCCGGGCCTTTTTATTTATTTATTTATTTTATTTTATTAATTTATTTAGCTTAATAGCAAATTTTAATTAAATATATAACACTATTATTTATTAATTGTTTTTTTTTATTCCATTGAGAAAACACAATTTTGCGGATTATCTTAGGAATATTGTTATACAAATTTACATCTCCGTACATAATTCCCCTGGCCGTACTCGTTTTCTTATACCTAACTATCCTAATATTAAATTTATGTATATCTATATTTCTTATTACACACTTATTAAAATACTCTGGTAACATTATTTTCTAGCATATATAAATACTGAAACATTCATCTTCAATACTTCTTGAACATTTAACCATTCCAGTCTATCCTTCATACTTTTACAAATAGTAAATATATTTTTATTTAAGACTACTCTCAAACATTTGTATATCTAATTTATTAAATATAGTGTCGCTGTGTTTATACATCAAATACGTATATGTCATTTTTTTAAAGAAAAAATCGCGAAAGTATTATAAATAATACAAATAAAATAGTAATTAAAATTCAATTTTTTATTAATACACGCCTCCCGTCCCCTAAAATAAAACACATAATGTTACTTATAATAAATCACGTTTTAAAATAAATTTAAATTACATCTAAGCCACAGGGTTCTTCTTATCGAGTCGAGAAGAAGCTGATGCCAGCTACCCTCGATTTTTCTGGCGTCACGACCCTCGTTTATCTGACGTAAGAATTATACCGATATTAATCACGTTTTAACGTAGGGAATATTTTTTAATTAAATTTTACACGACCACCCGTCTGTTCACAAGATTGTAGATACATGTCGATGTTTTGTTGTTGTTCGTAAGCTATGTTTCATACGATTTTTTTAACTACAATAATAATGGAAATGAATGCCACGTACACGACCTACATTTTCCACTCCATAATCACAAGCTCTTTCTACGGCATTTTACATAAAGCTCTTATTATGTTATGCTCCAGCACTTTAATTTCTTACCAACGAGTAATAGATTATTAATGATAAAAACACAAGTTCACTTGAATTTGTTATTATTACTATATGCAGACGTTTAAAAAAATGTTCTGATTTGTCGCATCTATATTGCGAAGAGATATTTTATTTTTTTGTAAAGCTTGAATTGCAATAGACTTTAGCTTTATGCATTATAACAGGATAAACACAAGCAACGACTAGTAAATTTATTTATTTATTTCAATTAAATTATCAAGTAAAATAATACATTGGAACGCGTTCCTTATAATAAAACTAAGCATCTTGAAAGATTATTCACAGACGTTGTTTAAGTATAGAAAGAGGACTTCCACTTGCTCTCAAAAGTAAAGTTTCTATAGCCAAAACTAGGGCATCCAAATACACATGGCTCGGTTCTCGGATATTTTTCCATTACTCAACCGGGTACCCGGTTCAGTTCCGGATAATTTTTATCTACTAATACATATTTTTATATTTAAAATTAAAAAAATTGATATTCGTATTTTGCTTCAATAATATTTAATTAAAAAATAAGTAATATTAAAATAGAAAATTAAAGCCGATTTATTGTAATTGTTAATATTTAATTTAATCGAAATATTTATGCACACACAAAAAAGCAAAAAATAGTATACATTTATATTTTGCCACGTATATTTCTTTATATACATTGCATTACATACATAAGACTTTTTTAAATTTCACAGTCAAATTTATTAAAATGTTAATTTATCATTGCTGTTTTTTTTTTTTTAAAGTAATATTTTAAAAATGTGTTTCATATATCATAGAACTTCGAGTTTTTGATTGCAACAGAAAAATTATTATTAAATCGAATTTATAATTAATATTAATTCATTAATATTAATAATATATAAATATATATATATTTTTTTTTTAATAATGGCTATAGACACTGAAAATTTTATAAATATGGTTATCTGATTTAATTTTATTTAAATAATAGATTTAAAAGTTAAATGGTTTAAGAAGTATGGATGTATAATTATTGAAACAAAACTTTTCAATTTACCGCATGTAATTTTTATAAAGTGGTATTTAAGAAAAATTTAATTTTAGTCATAATATATCAATTTGAAAGTCCACCGACAAGATTTAATTTTCTGATGAAACTAAAGTAAGATGAATAAAAATAGCAAATAAATATTTCAGAAGCACTCTTGTTTTGTTTTTTGTCTATGAGTTGGGTTAATTTTAATATATGATTTTGCTTATCGTAAAAACACGTGAAATGGCTCACCCGTCCCAATATATTGATCACAGCAAAAAGATGTTTCTATTGTGAGTCAAAGGATTTCCAGAAACTTTATGAAGTGCTGGTTATTATCAACTCTCGCGTATTATATACTTGAAAGCATCAGAAAAAATAATAAAAAAATTATAATTTTCTATATATAATTATCTAATTCTATAAGCGGAATTTGCTCTTTTTTATATTTTAAAAGTGAAAGATAAATATTTGTTATTATTTCTCAATCGATTATAAATATTAATTACTTAATCAAATAATTTATTATGTGTAATTTAAATCAAAATTTCATTGGAATATTTGAAACAAATCTGTTCACATCTCTTGCTAGAGAGCTATCCATAAACCGATTGATAACAAGCGATAAATTATAATAATAATAATAATACAACCTTTTATTCAATTTTAAGCAAATACTTTTTGTTAAACGCAAATGTTTTAGAATGCCGATACGAATGTGTCATAAAAGTACATAGTTTTTTTACAATTTACAAAAATATATTGCATAGTAATAAAGTAAAAAAAACATGAAATAAAAAATATTAAAAGTATACAACTTGGACCAGCTCTTCGTAGCTGACATATATAAATGTGCAATTCCAGCAAATTAAAAAATTATAAGAAGAAAACTTGCATTTATAGCTGCATATTTTTGTCAATAATAAATAACAGTAAGAGCAGATAGCGTAGGTTGCACCCTTGAGGAACCCTTAAATAATTAATAAATAAATAGTTTGACACCAGACTGAATTTATGTCAGTGACATATATTTTGTTAATTTTAAACTTCCGTTACAAACATGAAATTTTATTTTTTGTTAAATTGCTTGTAAACATCACCATTTAGTTTACAAAATATAGTATTTTGGAAAAATACGTCTAATGGTTAAAAAAAAGTGTTAATCTGTTATGGAAAGGTCAGGAGAAAATTGGGTGTCAGGCATTATTTACAATGCTAATTTTTTTTTAAATATTAGGTATCGCATTATCATGGAGAAATATCACTAATATCAGATATCGTATGGATAATTTTCTATACATGGTTACAACTTTCCTACAATATGTTTCTTTAAAATTTCTTTGCTATTGAACCATTGCTTTAATCTCTAATTATCGTCGAGAATACATTTTGTATCTTATGTAATACTTCCCTATTATTTTCAAGACGCAAAAAAGAACGAACTTCAAAAGTTAGAATGGCACCTATTAATCTATTTTTTGACCTTTTCTATGACACTTAAATGTCGTGAAACGGTTGCAAAGGAAAGTCTGCTGCGAGTATCCGAACAGTTGTCTGTAGATTAACTTCGATAGTGTTTGTCAATATTTTTTATTAACAACAGATGGAGATCTTTCATGGGCGCATTTTCATGGTTAATATCACAAGTTAAAAAATTCTGTGACTAATAGTACCTTCGCCAAATCCCAAATTGACATTTTTTGTGGCATGTGCGGTATTATGTTTTAATTCACAAAAAATTTTTTATTGACTCTACTTCATAGAAGAAAATAAAAAAAATACAAGTCTTGACTGCAAAAATTAAAAAAAAAGCAAATAATGTATAAACTAAATAAAAAATATAGTACAACAAAGTATAGTATAGTAAATATATTTTTATTTAAAGCTAATCCAATGCTCTAATATGTAATTTGTGCGGCAGCGTCTTTTCTGATTTATTAAGCATATACAATATTGCTGCACAATAATAATAATAAAAATCTTACAAAATATGGTAATTTTTTGTGTTTAAATGAAGCTGTGTACATAATTTATAATATTTGTGTATGCTTTAAATTGTATATATGTTACCACCGGATGTTTGCTGTAAACGAATCTGTCTTCGTGGTATTATTTTCAGTTTACACGACAAGTGCAAGTTGCGATTCTTTTTAAGGTTTCGCACAGCGGGAAATCAATGAAGTAATCTGAAAGCTCAAGCATGAGTGGAATGACTCGTTAAGTCCCTTCTGCCTAGGGGGTGGTTAGGAGGTGAAGAACGATGCGCTCTTGAACGACCTCTTGTATACGATGGATCCTTGCCGGCGCGGCGGGATTCAATATTGCTCGTTCATTCATATACAGTATTTTTTATATTTATAATAAGAATTTATTAATAAATTTTTATTAAACATTTTAGATTTATTCATATAATAAAATATTATAAATCAACTAAAAATGTTAATAAAGTAATTTATAGCTTAATCTTGCTCTATTATCTAATATTCCAGACTCCAGAATTGTTTTGTGAACTTTGAATATAAATTTTATGCGAATGCTACAAGTTCGAAACATAAATGGAGAAATATATTACAGGCAATAAAAAACTCAATTATTCACATTTAATGGCATTTTTCTTAAAACTAATAAATTTGTAATTAAATACCAAGAAAAACAATCACATTTCAAAGCCGTAAACATTCAAAAAGAAAAATACCACAAAATTAAGTAATAATTTAATTGTCAGCGAAATAAAAAAAAATATTTTAATGAAATTCGCATATTTTTTACCATGTTCTTTATATTCTCAGAATATTGTTAGATTTCATGCTGCCTGTATATTGCCAAAAATTGTCAGTTTTTGTGCTATAGATAAACAAAAGGGCACATATCTATGTTGTACCAGATAAAAGCGAAATAAAATTAAAGAGCGTCGTTTAAACGTTCACTAGGCGGTCGGAATATAATAGTGCCGATTCAGACCGCGCGCTTGTTGGTCATTAACCATATTTTTGGCATTAACCGACGTATATACAGTAATAACTTAATGACTAATAATATATTATTACATACATATATGTATATTTTTTAGTATGTTTTTTTTATATTATCTTCGACTAGTTCTCTTTGACATTTTTTGGTACAGCTTATATTTTCTTCTCTTTATCAGATGAAAAATACTTGTCAAATTTACCTGTGTCTTTAAAGAGACATCGCAACACATTGAAAATAAAGTAACACAATTATATAAAAATAGAAGATGTTGCTATATTGAAAGTGAAAAAGAAATTATTATTTAATTACAAAAATCTAAATTTTTGTGTCATATTTATATATAATATAAGGTCCAAATTTAAATTGGCACATTTAACATGAGCTTAATTTTCCTGACAATTTAATTTTATCCACACAACAACTACCAAAAAATAGAATTTTGTATGCAATTTTTTTATACATATATTATAAAAAAAACATTAATTGGTACTTTTTCTTAAATGGAGAAAAACAGCTTTGTTTTAGATACACTTTGTTTTAGATACACATCTGAAATATAGTTTACAAAAATATTTAGTTAATTAACATGGTTTTATTGGATTTTATAATAAAAATTATTTTTTCGATATTTTAATGGATACCTAAAATATTGAAAGTTCAATATTCGGATATAATAATATTTGCTCAGGTGTCTCAAAAAAACTTAATTTATTTTTCAATGATGTTTTAACGCATTGCTATTTATCATAATATGTTTAAATATTATTCAAGAAAGCCTTTATACGTTCTGAAAATATAGTTAATCAATTTGCATATTCGTGAAGTTTCCAATCAGCTTTTAAAGTTAAAAACTGATTATCAAATTTGTATACTTTATTTTTATACTTTAGTTCACATTCGCAAACTTTTTTTAATAATACTGTGGTTTATATGATTTTTTCTATATTAATTTTCTTTTCAATATATTAGAGTTATTTGTATTTTGAAAAATACTACTTCAAGTTTAATATATTTTAAACTCGCATATTTGCCAATCTACATCGATTTTCAATATAAAAACGTGGCTTAATAATACTTTATTTTTGTATCGATTATATATAATAAATTATAAAATTAACATATAAGTGATTCAGATATACATTTAGTTCAAAGTGAAGCTTTATTTTATATTACATAAGTTTTTCTCTCGTTAATTTAAAATCTTGTTTAATATTGTGATGGTATTGTAATTTCATATTACACTACTTCTTACTTTATTCATTTTTATCACTGTAAACAATCTAAAAATATTATATAAATAGCTTGATTTATTACAGATCTTATCATAAATATATGTATTATTTGAGTGCAATATGTAATCGCTCACTTACTAGTTTCATAAATTTTTTCAACATGTATGCTTTTATTGAAACGAATCGATCATATCGAATATGGTAAGTTTCATAACCCACTGAGAATTATGAATGATATATATACTGATTTTGAAAGCTCGTCAAGGGTCAAACCTGAGCCCTCTGCTCTTATCATTATTTATTAATAACACAAATACAAGTTTTATTTTGTATGCCAATGAGTTTAAACTGCTAATTTGCATTTGATTCGTTGTGGACTTTTTCTCTCTACAGAATGATTTAGATTGTATACTGTTCCATAAGAAATTATGGGTCTGTGCCAGATGTTTGTAAACATAAATGCTTTCGTGAAAGCTTTTAATAGAGGTCGGAAGTATTTGAATTGCAAAAAAAATGTTTTGGATTTTTTCAACCAATCGGGCTTATATTTGCTTTGGTTATCGAAGAACTACACTGTTAATTATATAAAAGCGACCGCTACACGTGGGAATCAGCAGATTTCAAAAATGTATCAGGACTTTCACAGAGTTACGATATAAAATGTGTGCTATAAAAATGTAACGATCCGTCAGTTCACAGCATTATTAAATCGAGATCTATAATTTGGAGGTACTGTCGACAATAAAATTATTCTCGAGGAATTCCAGTTTTGGGTTCCGTGGCGTTTTTGAGTCTCGATTGTTTTTTTTTATGTCCGTTATATCCAGGAAATTCGCACTAGTCGACTCACTTGATTTTATTTTTTAATTTTTAAATGATTTTTTTTGTCCTGAAACATTTGGATAACCTGCAAGGTCACAATTAAAAATAATATTTAAACACTATATACCCAATGTAATATATTGAGTTAATGCAAAATCATCCTGTGTGTAATGAAGCAGTGTCGGAGTTTTGAGATCGATCAACACACTGCACTTATGTTTTAGATTGGTGCTTGGCTGCTTTACAAAATTCTTTAGAAAGCGTTTCATTGTCTTCCATGCGTTCCGACAATTAGCCAACGACTCTATCGCTACGATCGTCTTTTGTGACCCCATCGATTCGCCACTCTATGAAACTTCCTCGAATGTGTATCTGCTCAATTCAAATGAAACTATTTCGAACAAAAGGTAAGCTGCAAATATAAAATCTGCATCAACAGCATATAATGCCATTACAATACTCAACGATTCCAAATATCAATGCAAACACCAAAAAAATATTTATTTTTAAATCATTTTGTATAACTTACATATGTTTAATTTGCCGTTAATATTCTGAAAGTTTTGGTAACTTTTCTATATTTATACGAAATAGTGCAACGGCATTGTAAGATTGTTTTTAATCATGTAAATATTTCAAAAATTATTCTGTAAAAGTTTTTGAGATTTAATAAAAATATTATAAATTAAAAAAATACTTAAAATAGGAATGCAATTATAGACTATTTCTATGTGCAGTTCTTTTACAAATATTTAGTAGATATAAATGCTTTTAACCTTATAGCTACTGAAAGGTAATCTTTTTGTCTTTGAGCTTTATGAAAGGTGTGGCTCTATGACAAAGCATATAAAATGATATATTACTATTTTAGTTTTTCGTATTTCGATTTAGTTCACTTTATAAAATTGGCTTTGTGATATATATAAATTTAGAAACGTAATACGATGAACTTAAAGATTGTAGCTATATTTGTCTTTGATATTTATGATGCAATTCGAGTAATACGTCCAAACATATCGTGATAGATGAAGAATAAAAAGACATAATTGTATATATATATATTAAAAAATAAAATAAATTATGCTAGTATTTTGCTATAAATAAAATTATCATACTTTTAAAATAGCCGAGAAATAAAAAGGTATATATATATAAATAATTTTGTTAACCTACCTTATACTAAGCTTATACTTTGTTTTATTGTTATTGTTCTACTCTTAATGTTAAAAATATACCTGTAGTTAATATCTACATAAAACAGTTTTTCTGGTATATATCACTAAAAATAAACATATATGTAAAGTATTTATCAGATTAAAGTTCAAGCGCCGTGAAATAAAAATCAAGAACGTCGCTTAAACGTTCACTAAGCAGTTGTAAAAGAATAGTGCCGATTCCGACCGCGCGCTTTTTGGCTATTAATATATGCAGTGACCAATATTTTAATATTACATATACATTTTTATATATCATCTTCGACTTGTTCTCTTTGGAGTGACCAGTAGTATTCAAGCATCAAATTAACTTTTCATTTTCTTTAAAAACAGTGATTTTTATTTTGCGTTTTAATAAAAAAAATCAAGATTTTAATTCTTAAAATAGGTATAACTTAAGAAACCTTATAATACAAATACGAATAACTGTACTGTAAATTAATATTTTAATATTTCGCGTATCGTGGCCCTAAACCTTTATTCAGAATAATATCTAACGCTTTTACGAATATTTTACAAACCAAACCTTATTTGTTGTGGTTGTAAATAATTAATTTTCATACTTTATACTATTTCTTTCATTTTTATAAACAAAAACACAGAAATATTTTGTAAATCACATTTTTAAACTCACTTAAAAAGTATTGTAATTTTTTATATATTATCAAACACAGGCTTGTGCATAAATATGGGGCACTTCAAAAAAGGTGTTGTATCTTTAAAAAATCGTGAAAATATAAATAAAAAACCAACTAAGGTTGTTTAAAGTTTATTTTTAATATTTATTAGGCCCTCCTTTAGCTATAATTACAGCTGCAACTCTTTTTGGCATACTGTCAATTTTCTCCATTCCAACTGCAATTTTTCTTGCAGCATAATTTTGGGTTTGCAATTGTGTTGAGCAACCTAATTTTTCCTATAAATGCTTAACAGAATTTAGGTAACCATTTGCGGCAAACCCTTTGACACAAACTAGCTCCTGATTTTTAGCAAATATGGCATGGAACATTTTCTTGCTGAAATTGTATAATAGCGTAATGTGTTTAGAATTTTTTTTCCAGTAAGAATCTATTACAATGGATTCCAACATTGAAATATAAATGTTACTATTCATACATGCCTCGCAAGTGTACAAGTTTCCTACCCCTGCTGCTGCCATGCATACCCAGAACATAACGCTTCCGCCACTATATTTGACTTTGGGTACTATCCAATCATTAAGATATTCTTGTCCGACTCTTTGACGCACGTGTTCTATTCCAAAGGTCCCAAAAACTTTTAAAAATGTTCAAAAAAGTAGGATTATTTAAAAAAAAATATTTTTTCAAAATTTTTTGAATAAATTAAGTTTTTAATATTTTTTTATAATAACCAATTTTAGTTAAAAATAACTTAAAATTACTCGCCGTATCTTCAGATGTCTAATCTCGATGTTCTCAGGCCCAAAATATAGTATTATCTATGTATATAATATAATGTAAATTTATAATACTAGAAACTGTCATGAATTTAACACCGTAAATTTGTGGCTATTTCAAGTAGAGCTATAAAAATATTGAGAATTAAAAAAAAGTTGTGTTACTGCATATTTTTTGCTTCAGACAAGAATTAAAATTGGTAGATTTTTTTACAAAAATCTAAATATAAAAATGAAAGGAAAGAAATTTTTTTTTCACATAATCCGATAAAAATGTAGGTACGTCGAATTAATAAAAAAAATACCTGAAACCTATAATTTTATAATATATTAAATTCATAAATAAAGCATATCTTGTAAATTAATGCAATAGTATAAAAAAAATATTTACTACTCAAATAAATTTTTTTTCACTTACAAATTGAATCAAAAATTAATTTAGTAACAATAAAAAATATAAGTATATGCATTATATATAATACAAACAGGTAAATTAAGAATTTTCATTAGTTATCTTCAAAAAATAGAAAAACACATATCTATTAGTAGTATTAATTTGCAGTGCCACACCTTGAATATTTTTTTATACATATTAAAAAAAATATCATTAATAATAATTTCTAATCGGTTAATAATAATATTGTTTATTATTATAATATTATTTATTAAAAGGTATAAAAATATGTCAGATTAGGACTGACACAATTTTTTGCAAATAAAAGTATATTTAAAAATAAAGCTCCTTTATTTAAGCTTAGCAACGCCTCGGTGCTGGCGCCCCAGGCGATCGCAAACACAGATTGTATTGCTGATTAACTATGCAGTTTTAATCCTTGTACTTTGCAAAATAAACATATACATATGTTAATCGGGGTCTTACAGTGTATTTAACTACCCTTAAACATTTTTAAGTTAGGAAAAAAGTTAATAATTGTAAGCGTTTGCGATCTAACTAATGTCAAATTATAAAATCATTCGGGAAAATGGTGGTTCAAATATTTCAATCATACTCAAAATTCGATGATATTCTACTGAAAAGGCTAATTGAACCAGACTCTCGACAAATTATTAAAGAATTATCTAACGATCTGTAAATATTCTAACGCCACACAAATTATCCTCGAATAAAAGTAAATAAACACATGTACTCGTTGTCAAGACAAATTAATTGTAGATAAATATAAAAAGTAGATAGTTTATGACAATATTAAACGAGTATTTTTTATAATGGCCTTTGCTTGCATTTTTGCAGTTCAATTTGTTTTAAATTGTTCATACCTAGTAAAACCATTAACGCGGAGGTTTATTATACAAGGAAGTTCTATCACACCCTCCATATTCCTCAGATATCGCTCCATCAGATTATTACTTATTCATGTCTATGAAATAAACATTAAGAGATGAACGATTTAATAATGAGAATGTATAAAAAATATTTTTTAAATTATCAGAGGGCCAAAATTTTGATCCCGGGATTTCGGTATTGCAATTAGTCGATCCCGGGACCAGTCCCGGGATAATTTTCATGTTATTTTATCTATAAAAATAATTTAAAATGAATAATACAATATATTTTTACATCTGTTTTTTATAACGTACAATGTATAAAGTACGTCTAATTTTAGTCTTGGACTTAAAATAGAAAATAATATAATAAAAATAAAAAAGGGAAGGTCTTATATATTTATTTGAGAAGAAAAAAATGAGCTTTTGACAATGTATGTACATAGGTATGTACATTCATAGACACAATTAATTGAAAACATTATTTTGAATAAAACTCACGAAGTAACATCAAAGCATCAAGTGTTTTATCATTTAGCCTTGATCTGATTTTGGTTCCTAAGCAGCCTGCTGCTGAAAAAGCACGTTCAGACTCACAGCCTCAAAGATTGACAGATGACACGTGCAACTTGCGCAAGTTTGTACACGAAATATAACGATGTTGTCAATAATAATTCGATTGTGCTTGATAAATCAACCAATCCGAAAAATTCGGAATTATGTTTTATAATCCCGGGACTCATCGGGTATTGAAAATCGTTCGGGATCCCGGGATCCCGGGATTCGGGATCCCGGGATTGGAATCCCTAGGTACAACCATAATTATACTGTCAGATTATTTGGATAAAAATAGTACATGCATTTTTCTAGCTGTTTTAAATATCCAGAATTCTTAGATTACCAACGCCTTGGATTTCTGTGCGTGGTTCTAATTTAACTAGCCTTCAGTTGGTCGATATCAACTGAAGAACGTTTACGACCTTCTTCATCTTCAAGGTTATCGTATCCAATGCGAAATTTTTAAGCCACGATTGCACCATACGTTCCTTACAATAGTACGCATAACAAAAACGTTGTTTATTTTTAATTAGTTTCTTTTGAACTCATCCCTCATTATTAAAACCTAATTATAATATAGTAAATACATTATTGCATCATAAGTGCAAGTCGATAAAAAATTCTTCTTTGATATTTCATTCTCTTCGAATTAAATTAAGACTGAAATGTTACACAAACCATTCGTAAAAATAACAGTTTATAAATGGTTTAATCGCTTTAAAAACTATTATTTCCGCCTAAGTGATAGCTCTAGTTTGGACGTCCATTTAAAAGCTCTTTTCTGTAAGAACAAATGGCAAATAACACAGGAATCAGCAAACGAAATCGTAAAATTGAAATTAATATAATAAATTTTGTTTGAATAAATTGTTTCTTGCAAATACTTTATATCTAATGGGTATTTTATATTAAACATACAGGGCAGTTAAATATATTAATAAATATTTTAAAAATAAAAATACATTATTCCACTTTTCATTTTTCATTTTCTTTAAAAAATTTAATATAAAACATACATGCCACAGCGTGAACGCAGGGAACACGCAAAATTATTTAAAAATTAACTTTATTTATTTAAGCTTATAAATTTTATTTTATTTTTATTAAATCAATAAAAATTTTAAAAATATTATTTTAATCTTAGAATACATACTGTTTGCTATTTCGGCAGCTATACTCCTGCCATAGTCATGAAATTTCAGCAACTGTCGCTCTCGTCCATGACCTTGTCATATATTGACGCGCTTGCGGTGGGTCAAGATTAATGACATTAATTAATTGTCCATTTGCAGGGGCCTAGTCATTTGTGTCCGTGCTAATGTGATTTTTTAAATGTGTGATAATTAGGACGGTGACAATTTTATGTTATTTTGTCGCTCGTATAGACTCCAAAATCAGAAGCAAAGATCTGATAATCGCGTTTGTTCATTGCGATATTTTTTTGGATTTTTGTTATAGCCGAATATTGTTTTAATTAAGACCATAAAATTGACTTTGGCCCAAAAAGCGAAACACAGGAATTATATTAATATTTTCCGATTAATATTTAATATTTCAAAAAAAAAACAATGGAATGAACAAAAAATGTAGTTTTTCATTTATTTTAATGTGCATTGTTTACTTGGTTACGTGTCTATCAAAATCCAAATCCTAACAGAAAAATTAAATTCTTAAAGACATTTCACCGGTTTCTACCATATTTTACCGTGCCCGTGCTGTCGATCCACCATAAAGACTATCGGACAAGCTGAAAATTAATCAGCCAGTAAAAATAAAAGGTGGCGAGAAATATGTGAGAAGAAAATGTCGCGTGTGTACTGTACATGGAATAAGGAAAAATACGGCATACATGTGCAGAAGTTGTGAAATTGTTTTTATGCGTATCACTCAAAAATAAATAATATTGAATAAGATAAAAAAAAGTGTAAATAATAATAATAAATATAACAGTGTCTATAAGTGTAATTATGAAAATTAATGTGCTATGAAAATAATTAAAAAAAAGAATATTGAAATAGATAAAAAAGTGTAAATAATAATAATGAATATAAATAAGATACAGTGTATTTAAGAGTAATTATGAAAATAGATTAAAAAAATATTATTGAAATAGATAAAAAAAAGTGTAAATAATAATAATGAATATAAATAAGATACAGTGTATTTAAGTGTAATTATGAAAATAGATTAAAAAAATAATATTGAAATAGATAAAAAAAGTGTAAATAATAATAATAAATATAAATAAAATACAGTGCTTATAAGTGTAATTATGAAAATAAATGTGTTCGTGATAGTTATACATAGAAAATGTACGCCGAAAAATTTGGTGAGTGCAAATTATATTATACTATAAACGGGTATTTTACATAAATCGTTCCCACAAAAAATTATAGAAGCATTTAAACATACATATTATTAAATTATAAAAGAACTGGTTTGTAACCATCGGAACCATTTTCAATTTACGCGAAATATGAGGAATAAAAAAACATATTTATTCGTACATGATTATATTCCTCAGATATTCTTTTAAGCGCAATATTATTTTTTTTCTCAAATATTTTACTTAATGACAATAAACTAATATAGCGATAATTTATCTGAATTTTAGCTTTTTTCCTCTGGTTCCTTATCTGTGAATCAATGCAGTTTTCCAAATGATGAGGAAATATCAAAATAACAAACACTCGTAAATTAATGGACGCTATTTTTTGGAACTTATTTGATTACTGTGTTATCTAATTTATCTATATATATACCGTAACGTTTTTACTTTTAAATTTTGCAACAATATACAAAATTTTAGGTAGAAAAACTTTGTTATAAAATGTACTATCAACCGCGGATGTTTCGATTTATTTTGATTGGATTGATTTTATGTTTACCTAGCCAAACAGTTTTGATCCTAAAATATATTTCTGTTCAAGGAGTGTAACATAAAATTGTATTTATTAGATGAAATAAACAAATATGGTTCGTACGTTTCATTACAAAATTCACATGCCCCAAAAAGGTGGCAAACCCTTGTATTGCGACGCAATGGAATAAGACGACTCTTTTTACAAAAAGTTGCATAATATAATTGTTTATTTGATATGCAGAAATAGTGTACTACTATCTCTCATTATCACGATGGCATCCTAGTATTATTTAATTAAATTAAATGCAAGGTGCAGACTCTTCTTCATTCAAGACTCGTACACGAGTCCACGGACGCTAAGCTGTTAAGAACCGTTACTGAACCTATTTGATTAAGAGGGATTATTTGAGTAAACTAATTCATATTTTATTCCTTTCGAAATATTTTACGGTTTGCATTTGAATTGATTAAAAAATATTTTTATATAACACAACACAATGTTTTCAAATTTATATAATCTGCTAGATTTATAATTTATTTTGACATATAAATTTTGGTTGTAGCTAATAAGGAAACATACAAATTTAGGGTTAAAATGACTTGAACCGTTTTCAAAATAAATTGAACGTATTAAAATTGACTTTACACAATAAAAAAAAATTTCATTCAAAAGAAAATTTTGTTAAGCCATGATAATTAACATTTTTAATAATGCTTACAGCATATATTTATTGTTCTTGCTATATTATATTCCACCAATTTATCATATTCATGATAAATTGGTGGAATATAATATAGCAAGTCTGTCATATCTTTAATTTTTTCTTGTTATTGATCTGCTGGTAGAGTACAGTGGAAGTAAGGAAATTATTTCGTATATTTTCGGTCTTCTTCTTTTGGGTGAAAGGTCTAAAATATGGAAGTCTGTATTATCATCAAAAGTTTTATAAAACATCTTATATGTGACAATTTTTAAAACGCATACATTGTATTTTTAGCCAACAAGCAGATACCCCGACGGTATTTTTGGTTCTTCTTGTTATCAATTATTTTAATTCTTTGGTCGAAATAAAATCCTTTTGCATCATTCTTTCAACTGAAAATGACTTATTTACAACAGTCTCTTATTAACTCATAATAATGTTCAGAGATGTATAAGTAATTCGTATTTTTTTTGCTCGTTTCTATCAAGCTGAAATAACGATCATTTGGCACAAACGAATGTCCTGATAATAAAAATTTGTGATCTACAATGTTAATATTATTATTAGGAGATTGAACTATTTTTAACCATCTTAGTGCCATTTTGATGTTACGATTTTGGAACTACGCTGAACAAGCATCGCTGTAAGCTATTACGTGTTTATGGGTAGTCACATTTTCATAATGCTTATACACAAGGCGACTTCTTGTGAACTTCTTAAAATTATAGACTCATTCCATACATACATTTTAACCATATTATTGTGAAATTATGGCAACCTAAGTTATAGACATACATATTTCACTTATAATAAGTAACCGAAACGGAAATTTTGGGATACGGATGCGCTTTTTATGAATCAAATGAAAATCTTTTGCTTTTTGCAGATCATCTTTTAGACATTCCCTTGCTTGCTTAACGTTTTTTAAATATAAATAATGTATTCGTGTAAGATCAAATTTTTCTACTTCATTGCTGAATGCATCAATTTTTAATTTCAATAAATCACATTTTTGGCGTGTATCTTTACAAGAAGAATGAAAGCTTAAGTTGAACTTAGTTTTAAATATCACTTATTTAATATTTTCCCTACATTTCTCTACATAAAGGACATACATTTTTTTAATATCTAAATCAAAGATTAAATTTTTTCGATCTGGAGTGTGATAATATTTGGTATAATGTCTTTCATTTTCTGGGAAAATTAAAATGTGTTCTTTTATAACAGTACTTTTATCCTTAACGGTTTTCCGAGATGATCCGGGCATTTTCTACCTCCGGTAGAAATTTTAAAAGTATCTAAAAAAAATTCTTACAGTGTTTAAAAAATATTCAAAACTTGCTTTTCTCATCGATTTTTCACTAGTTTTGGGACGTCTTTGTTTTATCATTTGCTTATGGATTGTATATTTTAAAAATAAATTTTGCATAGAAAAATTTTTTAATATACAAAATTGTTCAAAATTAGATTTTCTTTCTTCATATTTAAAGAGATCCAAACATTTTTTTGAGCAGAAGCAATCCTTATTTTTAAAAACCTTATCTTTAACAATTTTGAAAGTTTTTGTAGTGTATTCCTTGCCGGTAATTCTCTTCAACTTTCTGACGTTTTGTGTATAGTTATGTTTATTTCTTGTTGTATTTTATTTTCATATTCTCTGGCTCCGTGTCTGGGGCTTTTGTATTTTTATAAAAAATGCTTACAGAGGAATCTTAGTGAGATTCATCAGAAGACGATAACTGTCTTGTTTGTTTCCATTTTTTTGACATGCTATTTAAATTTAGCGGTGGTATGTCAATAAACCGCATAAAAATAAGTTTATCAATATAGATATTAATTACCTGAGTCACTATCTGATGACATAATGGAAAATCAAATTCAGGTTTGCAAGTACAACAGAGGTAAACAACAACGATACAAGCACTGCGTCACGGAAGCTAACACGCAGCAAACTGACTTATCCACTATCAAAATAAACGTTGTAATAACGCGTCAAATTTTTCACACCTAAATTTTACATTATATTATATTAATTTAAAACAGTGTCAGACGAAATAATTATTAAACTCATTTTTTTCGATTTGTTGACTTTGACCACTTTCATAATTATAGAGTCAGTTGCTTATTCGGGTATGTTATATTATGGATTCCGATTTAAAATGCTGCAAACGAAAGTGTCATAAAGGACACGAATAACTGACGGATCGGAGTAAAACGCGTTCCGCATAACAAAGCCGAGCATCTTGAATAATATATCGTAGACGTCATTTACTTGTAGAGATCCTCCTCTTACTATCAAAAGCGATATTTAGTAGAAGATTCTCTAGCAGGAACGTTTTCATAGAGATTGTAAGAATAATCAAATTGTGAACATGATCGTGAAAATGACATAAATTGGCACTTTCCGACCCATCTTCATGGAGAGCAGATTGAATGTATCTAAATGATTTTAAATAATCTGCATATGTTATGTATGTAATAGTTTGTACATTGACAGTTCAGTTATCTGAAAAAAAAGCAATTGCCATCGAATCAGATGATCGACACGAGGGAAAGCGTGCATATTAGTCGTAATTGTAGTGCCGCCCTCGGTCATGCGACAGTTGCGCTGACCGGTACGTTCCGGCCGCGACGGCCGGGACGCGCGGACACGTGGTCGACTCCTTCGCCACCGGCGGTCTTATGCTGCATCGGGATGCGGAGGACCAGAGAAGGAATTACGGTGGGCGCTGGTTTTTGGGCGGCGAGCGGGGTGGGCGGTACTGCAGTAGGCGTTGCGCGCGCCGCGGCCCGGGGCCAGTCGCCGCCCAAACGCGCGTGCGGTCGCAACGGCCGCCCACGGTACCGGTACCCATCGTCGCGCAAATCGATCGCAAGCACGCGGCACGGGGAACGCGGGCGGGACGCGCGTGGAAGCGCCACGCGCCTCCCAGCATCGCGCGCGCCCTTATCACCACTCTCCCGATACGCGCGCCGCCTCTTGTATATCGATCCACTGCAGATCCGCCGGCCGACAGTTGACGGCAACATCCTGACGCTGATAACACAGCGCGCGACCCGTAACACGCAGTGTCTTGCGTCAATAACAAATCATAACCCGAAAAATTACACACACAACACATACAATTATATTTAAATCGCAACCCTCTACAATCGATTATCAATATAAATTCCTTAGATCAAATCAAAACTTATCATAAACACAAAAACATTCTTCTCCAAATCAAGTTAATTAATTCGCACAGAACTTAAAATCAAAAGTGACTACTGTTTTATTTTTAATTATGCAGTATACACGAACGCATGTAAACATTCACAATAAATAGTATATTTTATGAATAAAATAAGATTTTTAGATGCTATGATTACATAACGCCCAAAATCGACAGCGTTATATTAGAAAGCATGCTCCTTAACATTTCAGAATATATTATTATTTCTTCTATATTTTTAAATATACAAATAAATATTTATATATGTTCAAATTGACTTTAAAACAGTGTATTAGATAAAAAAAACTGCTCAAATAAAAAAGTATGTATGATGAATATATTAATAAGCTATTACATACATATCTTAAATAAGTAAGAAACTTTACTTAATTTTACATCTTTAACTGACACTGATGTAATATATAATAGATAAACTTTTAAAAATCGATTATAATATTTTTAAACAGTTCTTATCTAATAACAATGAGATCTTAAATAAAAAAATAGCTTCAACCCATTCAATTGCAAAGTATATAAATATTATTTTTAATTGTAAATTTCATTAACAATATAAGATCGTACTTTAGATACGTAGATTATATAATATAACATATATTTAAAAAGTTAGTTGCTTTATTATTTTTAATATACTCATTATCAATATATTTTATTTAAAATAATTTAATATTCAACTATGACAGGATACGTGAGTATAAATCAGAACATATTAAGCAAAATCCATTTTTTTTAAACAGCAAAAAATCTTGAATAAAAAATATAATTGTACCTTAGATACTGATTATATAACGTTTTATCAGAAAGTAAGTTTCTTTATGTTTAATTTGAATCATATTTCTTTTAAGAGTACTTTAGAACAAATAAACTAATACCTATTTCATTATAACATAATAAAATTATATGTTTTAAAAAAAATTCTCGAATACGAGTTTTTATATAAGTCATTAATCTGCTACAAATTAACTATTTATATATGCTTAATTAAAAGTTGAATTAAATATATTAACAATCTATTATCAAAATTTATTAATAATAGAGCAGTGTATGTGTTGAATTTAATAATTATATTTTACATCCGATATATGTATATACCATTTTTTTTATTTAAATTTCTCCATACATAATTTGCTATTTAATACAATTTTATATTCTAAGATTTTTTTCCCATACTAAATATTAATATATTCTGCCTAAAAAAAGTAATTTGTATTTTTCAGACGGTTCTATATTTTTAACTTTATATATGAAAAAAAGTATATAATGCGATTATATATAAAGAGGATTATTTCTATTTTGTGTATGTTTATGTGCGAATGTGTTACTATATTTATATATTATATAGAAATACAACAACCTTCTTATCACTTATATATTTAAACAGTATGCCTTTTACTAACACATACATTAAAAATATATAGTCAAGTAAACCAGTATTATTATTTCTTCAGATCATACACATTCAATTAAATATTATACCTTAATATTACACTTTATCGTAATTTTATTTTATAAGCAAATTTATTCTTCTAATTTATAAATTTATAATCCTTAAAACCGTAAAAAATATTTTACGTGCAGTATTAATATAACCGGCAATGGCGAAGTGGATGCTTTTGATATTGAACGAAAAGTTCTTGGTTCGATTTCAGTCGATAACGAAATACTAATATTTTAAATGCACATACCTTATTTGCAAACATTTTCATATCATTACATAATTATAAAGCAATTGTCATTGAAATATCAATAAAATAATTGTAATTATGTACAAATGCTTTTTTTTAATAATATCTGATCCTTTACACTTATCCTATCAACAAATCCAGTGCAGAAGAAACGCGAAATCTATATCTGTATAGAGTCAATGATAAAAATATTAAGAAAAAGAAAAATATATTTTACCTTCATAATGTTCTATTAATTTATTTTTTGCTAAGTTAAAATACGTTTAATTATTTTAAGACTTACAACACCGCACATCAGTAATATTTCCACGTTTTGAATTTTTTACATTACAAATTGACAAACGTGTAAATTGGTGGCCGTATCTGTGACACAGAATTGTGTTAAATTTTTCCAGTATTTTCCGATCATACTAATTTTCCAAAGTATACTAATTCGCAAGAATTTAAATACGTATATAGACAATATAAAAAAAATAGTCTGTTTAGATAAAAGAAAAATATATTAAACAATATTGTGAGCAAAAAAAAAATATGGCCGTAAAATATATTTTTTTATTTTTAATTCTGAATAAAAGCATATATTTGTTCAAAATTACAGTAAAATATATCATTATTGTTTTTTAAAAAAATTTTACATGAATTATTCATTTTTTCAAAAAAATTTGTGATCAAAATTACGTTTTAGAGAATTAATAATAATGATTTTTAATTATGTAAAACTTAAAATACAAATTAATAGAATTTATTTAGTATTTTTAAATTCCTACATATATATGTTATGCAGTATATATTAAAATTGAAACAGTATTGCATAATTTTACAACTTAAACTCGATTTAACCCAATGATTACTTCACTTAAAATTATTTTACCTAGCAATTTACAATGTAAATGTATATATGTGTATATATAAATACATGTTTATAAAAATCACTAAAGACAATATCTAGTAAATTATATAACATTATTCTGAAACGTAATTCATGCATAAATTGCTTACAAAGGCATTGAATACATATTTATGAAATTCCCACAGTAAAATACTTTGCTACAGTGCCAACAGTAGAATATAACTAAAATACGAAATTAGTGCCTTGTAATAGAATGGCAAAATTTAATGATATACTATTATAGCTATACATAGAGACATTTCAACTACTAAGAAATATAATTACCTACACTTTAAAAAATATGCAAATATTTGTATTGCATTATTGATTTTTTTAGTATTTATATAATAATTTAATAATTGCTTTTAGAAAAATATCTTTTAATAATTTAGAAAAACATATAAAATGTGCATCTACAAAAAAAATACATTTTATTACTATTTTTAAATATATTAAAAACGAAAACTATATAATATTGCAATAAATTATTATTGAATTTAGTATAGTTAATCTATAAATATTTATTCCAAATAGTATAAATATGTATTTAAAAGTGACATAATAAATATTCAATTAATTCAACGTACTCATGACAATTTGGAAAAACTTCTAGTGTAAATCAATACTTATACATTTTGTATTAATTGACTAAAGCCTAAAAAAATATTGCTTTTATCAAAATAATTTTAATACTTTGATTGGATTTTACTCTATAATTTATAGCAAGTTTTATAATAGTTTGAAAACGTTCATTATTGTAATTCTGATCGTCCAATATATTTTTTCTGAACGTATGCAATTTATATTCTATCCATTTAATATTTATTCTGATAATTATGCCAGGCTGTTAATAAAATTCTGACCGAGATTTGCTTTTCATTCTGACTTAAAGTTGATTAAATTCTGATCATTTAATTTGTCGCCATATTAAAATGCTTTTAATTTAAAAAATAGTGCTTAATAATTAAATTGAAAAACTGTAAATATATATATATATATATATATATATATATATATATATATATATATATATATATATATATATATATATATATATATATATATATATATATATATATATATATATATATATATATATATATATATATATATATATATATATATATATATATATATATATATATATATATATATATATATATATATATATATATATATATATATATATATATATATATATATATATATATATATATATATATATATATATATATATATATATATATATATATATATATATATATATATATATATATATATATATATGATAATAAATAAAGGAGTAAACAAGGTATTACTTTAATTGATAATATGTACAAAATATGTATGTATATATTTTTTTTAAATATTATAGTAAAATCAAAATTAGCTTGAAAGTATAATTTGACAATTTAGAGTTTAAAACTAATATTTTTTTAATATTATTATTAGATATTTTTTTTTAACATTCCAAAAATAGCTTTTATCTATTTTTTACCTATTTTTTTAATTCTACAACTATGATTTAATTTTACCTTATAGCCTATTTTTAAATAGTTGTTTTATCTAATAAATTAAAAATTGACAATTTTGTTTTAAATTTTCCATTTAATATTACATTTTATAAGATTGTTTCAAAATTTATTTTGTTGCTTAAATACATCTTAATAAAATTCTTTATAATTTTTTCATATAGTAATATTTTATATATATTATATATCAAAAAGTAAATGGCTCAATCCAAAGTAGCTCTAATGAATAATTTTACACTTGAGTTTAAAAACCTATTTTTTTAATAAAAAAAATGTATTTAAAATCAAGCGTTTATTGCTTTATATTATAATTTATTACCAACCATTACATTTTAAATGTTAATATCACGCAATAATAAATAATATTTTATTCTCACCTGATTCCAATTTGAATGTCGCTAATAATACAAGACAGGTTGCGACGTCGCCGTCGTCATCGGTGTTATTGTTTGTGTTCTCTGATCCGCAATAGATTTCGCTATCAGCTGGACTCAAATCTATGTCGCGACCTATCCCAGACTGAAGCGCGCACTTACACCGATGCAACCTTCGCCGGTGCAACAAACGCGCCACTTCTGCGCAATGCATCCCCCGCGCAATGCTAAACTTTCCGGGCGGCGGTGCCCCCTCGCGATCGATATAGCTGCTCGCCATTGCTGTATGACACTTATTTACGAATATTTGTGAATATAATAATAAATAAATAAATCTGAATTGAAAATAAACTCTGTGCAATAAAACCGACTTATCCCTAGGCCCTTCAATATAATCTAAATTGAATATTTAATTTTACATACGCATATTTGTATATAAATATTTTTAAATTGCATATGCACATTTTAAATCTGAATATGCCTATAAAAATAGACTTGACTCATTTTTTATTTTATTTTCGAATACAACCAATTATTATTATATATTATATTATTATATTCGTATTCACCACAGTAAAACATAACAAATACGTTCGTAAAAATATGTGTTCAGATGACCAGTGTAATACATTGAGCTAAATTGCATTAAAAATTGAATCGAATCGATATGGTGCAGTTTGAGAAGCGCTGGCCGCTTGCAAACACCCGTCCCGCGTCCAGAAAGCCTCATTGCGCTTTCGTCGTTCGACTTGTTCGCAATGACTGCAAAATGCGCCGTTAAACAACCTGCTGGATAATGTTAGTTAAATTTAACTGTACTAGTTAAATGTGTTTTGATTTGATTTTAAATGTTTTATCGTGCACTTTTTTATTTGAATGCTGTGTGTTTTATATATATTTTTATCAACAAACCCTTAACATAACACATACACATATATTATACATGTACACAAATTATCATATGCAGTGTTTCGTATATACAAGAGAGCATGTTATATCACTCATTGTTCACCATCTTATTGTTATTATTTTTCCCAGTGCATCAATCGCAACTTAATTATTGTTAAATGTTGGACGTGTAAAATGCCTAAGATCCCTCATTTCTACCTCAGTCACCATCATTGCACTCTCGGTGTCAGCTCATTTCATACTTTCAGTGTGTATATAATAAGGATATATATTATATAAGTGTGTTGTGGGCAAGTGATCAGTGATACATATCAAATGTTTAGCCATAGCAAAGAGTTCGATAGTGTCCAAAGTGCAACTGGCTATTTTATTGCTTTTTACTAGGTATATATAAGCTATGTTTTACATATTATTTGAGAGCACCTTTTCAAATAATTTATTACTTTTAAGTGCAATAATAATTACACAGATTGTGCTGGCGCGTTTAAAAATCTGACGTGTACTTATCAATTGTAACAATAAATTATATTTTAAACGGGAAAACTACATTTAAAAGTAGCATGAATGTGCAATATATTTTTTGTGGATAAAAATCAATCATTTAATATATTTTTAAACGTAAAAAAAAAATATTTTCAGGAGTGAAAAATCGATTGGCGCGATTGTTAAAAACATGCACTAATGTTTTTATAAATATATGTGCAAATATGTATTTTTTTTATTAAAACTTAATTATTTAATATAATTTTTAACATAATAAATAATCTTTTCAGCAGTAAATATTCGATTGGCGCGATTGTTAAAAATTTATACTGTTTTTTTTTATATATGATATTTTAATCACATGGCACATTTAAAACTATCCTGAACGTGCAAATATTTTCTGTTGATAAAACTCTAATTTCCTACATGTGATATTTTAATTATTATAAAATATTTCATCAATAAAAAAATCCTAATTGTGCAAATTTATATTTGGTTCATATAACACAATTATTTATTAGTACATATAATATTTTTAGCAGTATTGGCGCGTTTATTAAAAACTTACACTGATTTTTATATATGATATTTTAATCGAGTAAAATAGAGTGGCACATTAAAAGTATCCTGAATATTTTTTGTTGATAAAACTCTATCTTCAGCAGTGAAAAATCGATTGACGCATTTGTTCAATAAAAAATTCTAATTGTGCAAATTTATTGTTCATATAACACAATTATTTATTAGTATATTTATATGTGATAAAAAATATTTTTAGCAGTGAAATATCGACTGGCGCGTTTGTTTAAAAAATACACTAATTTTTCTATTGATTCAAGATTTTTTAAATATGTGTTAAATAAAATGCATTTTTTTGCTTTTTTAATTTTTTTCATTTTTTTAAAGCTGCAAATTAAGCAAATATTGCTGAAAATATTTGAGTTATATGATTCTGGTATTCTTTACAATATTCACAAAATATTTTAATTTTATAAATTTGATATGTTTTATATATAATATTAAAAGGACAGTATTAGTACGAAATTTTTTCATGAATTTTTTAATGCAAAAAAATATTTATTGTGCTATGTTTAATATTATTTTTTATTTAATTTAACGCCTTATTTATTGTTGTTTATTTTAGTCACCTTTTATTATGTACATATTTATCCACAAAGTAAAAATATAAATTGAGTGACGTGACATTCTAACGTAGATCATTAAAAATTCGAGTGCAAAGTGCAATCTGACATATTGAAACGCAGCCCACATTATTAAGAGATGTCAGTT
This sequence comes from Plectrocnemia conspersa, assembly GCF_051122295.1. Classification (NCBI taxonomy): domain Eukaryota; kingdom Metazoa; phylum Arthropoda; class Insecta; order Trichoptera; family Polycentropodidae; genus Plectrocnemia; species Plectrocnemia conspersa. The sequence continues at coordinate 626,365 of NW_028277169.1, forward strand.
AATAGTCAGTTTCATTAGTGAAAATATGATCTAATATTTTATTTTTTAAAACTAAATTTAGCTAATCTATCGGATCATATCATGTTGAAAAATTAAAATAAATATTTTTTAATATACTTTGATTTTAGACTAGTGTCTCACTACTTAGTTAGAAGTTGTTGATCTAATTTTCAATAAATAAATAAATTTAAATACCGAAAATAAAATAAAAAGAGCAATCTGGATTTTGAATAATTTTGTGACTGTTTCGGTAGCAGTGATCCTTGTCTTAAATTAGCATAATGTTGCAACATCATATTTATTATAAATAAAATAAATGTGCCATGTTAATATAACTTTCATATATCAAACATATGTCGCTTCACATTAAGTTCCAAACTCGTTAAAACAAAGTTTGCAAGTGAAAATGTGAAACGTACTTATCACAATAGCAACTGATATTCTAGAAAATATTCTTACGGGAATTTCTATATCAAACATTCACTTTTCTTGCTGGCGTTGCAAGAGACTGAATTAAAGCAATAAAAATTACATACACGCTCACATATGCGAATGCACATGGGATGGCACATCTGTAAGTTCAATGTAATTGGCACGGCTGCAATTAAAAAATGGAGCACGAAATAGTTGCACTTTTTAAGTTATTATATTAATTGTTTCCAATTATGTGTAATAGTTTTATGAAGAATTGTTTCTCTTCTATAGGAACATATGATTATAAAATATCATAACATTTCTATTTATGGCAATTAATCGTTTGATTAGGGAAATGAAATAATATTCTATATAGGATTGCGAATTATATTACCTGAACTCTGTATTATTTTCTGGTTAACTAGTACATGCTTATTGCGAAGTACAGGTGGCTGAATTCGATCTATAAATCATTGTTTGATAAACGTGATCTTTATTGGTGACCCCAACCCCGCTAATACTCTAATCTTGACATCATGTTACACCTCGCGCTCGATTCAGATTATCTGCGGTCGTAGGCGCTTAACGAACGACACACTTCCTCTAAACGCCCACGGCCGATACGGCCCTGTGTTTTCGGCGCGCGTGTGTGTACTTAGACGGTGTGTTAATTAGGCTGAACCGCCGCATAAATCTAAATTTACACGTTCATAATTCAAAATCTAGTTATTCCGGAGCCGAGCGAAAATTTTGACGTCAAGATCCGATCTTGATATCCAGCAGTCGATTAGTTTGAAAACTCAACAAGTACATAGTAGAGCAAGTGAGCAATGAACGGTATGTGCCGTTCGCTTAAGCATATATAATATTTATATAAAATAAATCTAATAAATTTGGAACAGCTAGAGAAATACAAATTAAATTCATTCTATAAGTAACATAACATAAATCCATTATATAAATCAATTACTTCTCAATAGCCTTGATAGTCTTTCACAAATTTTGAATAGCGTCAAGTTCACCTAAGCAGAGTCTTGAGATTTATTTTATGTGAAAATGTTCTTAACAGTGATCTCGGAATGTGCAAAGAGGCTATAATATCGCTGATGCTTTCACATAATATTTATAATCCATCTATGATGAATCATCTTCGGCTCCCGTTGCAAAGGGACTGGTTTTGTGAAGCTCAATTCGCTACATTTTGAATTTTCTATTTGAAACTTCATCGTTTCCTTATTCGTGGAGATGTATGAAAGATCTACAAAAAGGATATTAATTGTCTACCGAAAATTTTAGACCGTTCGTGTTTGATATATTTATTTACGATGAGCAGTAAATCAAATAATTGTTCCATAAAATGAATTGTTTGTGCAATACTGTTGGGCGGATTTAAGATTTACCTTACATAAATACACAAATAATTCATTTTATGGAACGAAGAATTTATATTAATTCACATACATATTAAAATAATTACCTGTTAAATCACACCCATTTAGCAGGCACTAATAGACCAATAACACAGATTGATCCGCATTTTTCTATGGACACAATGCTCTTATGCCATTTGAATGCAGTGACAAGGTTCCTCGATTTTAAAATCCAAGTAGATCCTGTTTGTTATGAACTTATTTTTCAGAAGTTAAGCACCTTCTACTTATTAATATTAACTAACACAAGGATTAAATTCAAGACATCTGTTCCTTTCTTTCTTTATCAACGATATATATTTTTTAGCTATAGCAATCGTCATTATAATTATTTTACTCATTTTGGAGTAACACAGGGATTTAATGTGATTCCTCTTTTTCTTCGTCAACGATATACACGCAATTAATAAGTTGAAATATTTATTACATTCTGATGGCTGAAAGTATTTCAGAGGATTCGCACAAATTTGGATCTGCACAGATAGACAATCAACAATCGAGTGTCACGTTCTCATATCTTTGGCATTGTGAAATTATATTAGAATTTAGGTGGAGGTGCTTTAACTAGAAATACTTTCGTTGCCGTACAAGCCAGGGTAGAGATATTGTATTCACATTGTCAAAATTTGCGATAAGGCGTTAAGGATACTCAGTTTCGTTATTGCGGAGCGCGTATTACTTCAATAATTTATTACCAAACGATAAACTAATTCTAATCTTGCTCAAATATTGCCAGGAATTCAAATGAAAAGAAGTACTCTGTTGTTAAAATTTCTCAGATATACAAGAAGTAGTACGGGTCGTATTCATTCGGCTACTTAATAAATCACTTTTTAAAAATGCTTATGGGTGGTGTCGTCAACCCGTTAATGATCAGTGATTTTTGGCTGTGAGCTTTGCAGCGCCCTAGAGAGTCGCGATCGCGTCCCTTATGCTTGCCAATGCTCCTCTTCCAGCTTATCATCGAGTTTGCCAAACACAAGGATGTTTAATATGTGGGATGTTACTAATCTACCTAATTATTGTTTGAATGGCCAGATTTGAAATAAAAAATAAAATATACCCAGATATCATTTCTTTTCAATAATGTTCAATTTATACATAATAAATGTCTACTACATCATTTTATACGTAAAACGTGCAAAAATGTTGACCTAATAATTTAGATAATAAAAATTATCTTGATGCGATAAGCCTAAAATAACCGTTTCACTTCGTGTATTAATTTATTTAATGTACTTCATGTAACAATCGCTTTCAACAGCTGAAGATTCGATAAATCATAATTGTTGGTTATTTTTTATTTAATGTTAACATTTTCCGTCTTATTCACTGTAATGAAACACGGTCTTGCAATCACTTTTAACAAGATTAATTTGACCGCTGAACGAGTCTTTTTTGTTGGCATATCTAAATTTTAAATCTGATTTTTATAAAAAACAACAAATTTTTACTATACTGTTTTTATAATATACAACATTCAAACAGTTTTTGTGACTCTCTGTTGCATAAATCAGTGGCTTATGCATTAAAGATCTGTGTTAGAATCCCATATATATCTTAGTGTTTGAAGATCTGAATTAATAATTGTTATATAATTATAATTCTGATAAATCGTCAGAGTATAGATTTTGATTATCTGGCGGATGAATATATTGATTATTAATTACAAATAAAATTGAGTTTAATAGTTTTATAATAAAAAAAAGTCTAGTGTATCATTATTTAATTATTAGCTAATGACTGTGTTTACTTCGTTGTAACTCATTGGTAACGGAAGATTTAGAATTGTCATTTTCATTAAAAAATATCATTCATACCTCATCGCGTAAAACCCATAGGGAAACTATTTTGCCGTATTTCATTTCCTAGTGGTAATCTAATTAACTAAATATTATAACTTGATAGTTAATAAGCTTTAAAGGTGCTCTTAAAGTTTCAAATAAAAGTAATATTAAAACATGGCTTATATTTTCGCTCTATTCATTCCAGTTAGCCTTTAAATTGTATAATACTATTGTTGTTGTTGTTGTTGTTGTTGTTGTTCTTGTTGTTCAAAACAAAACCAAGTGTTCGCGCCGCCAAGATGCTCTCACTAGGTTGAGGCGAATTTAGAGAGTGAAATAGAGAAAGCGTAAGTGAGTGAGAGAGAAAGAGAGAGAAATAGAGATAAAGGGATAGGCAGGTGCATTGCCGGTGTAGAGAGCGGTCGTCTCGGTGGCGATATTAGCGCTAAGATGATAACGAGACTCAAGGGTGTCGCGAGCCACCGTTGACACTGACGACGACCGATTGACGGAGGCTGGGGGGCGAAGCCCAATGCGGAAGGGGCGAGGGGCTCGCGGGGGGCCGCGGGGGCCCGAGCGACGCTGAGCAGGCGCCACCATTGCCCGCATCGAGTTCGTGGAGCGATGGGGGCTCACCCCTGTCCTCCGGCCGAGGCAGGACCGCCCCCGGGAAGGAGACGAAGGGGACCCAAGGTAAAACGACACATACACACTCACATACACACTAATTAGCGAGATTGAACCGGAGCCGTAGCCAGAGCGCAGCTGCGGTGGCTAGCGGAGAAAGTCGCCAATCTGCGCGCGCTTTGTTAGTTACTAGATAATTACTATACATATAATTCTATAGAATACACGTTGATTCTTATTTATATTATTAGTCAATACAGGATGTCTCAGATAAAGCGTCGATAGCTTCAAATTCAAGTAGAACATGTGATTATCAATTTTATAAAAATTAAAATAGACAGCAATTGCTTTAATCTGAAGTAAAAACAGCTAAGATTTAAATTCTAAATAAATTCATGAGATATTTGAAATATTTTCGTGAATTAAAATAACTAGAATACAAATCAGACATGTCACGTTACTATGTATTTTTTTAATTTATGATTGAAACTAGTTACAGCTTATGAGTTTCGACAGCAGTTAATTGTTTAAGACTTCACACTGTATGTCTTGCGAATATAGTGGATAAAGCAATATTTAATTACTCAACTCAATTATGCGTTGTCGTGCATGAGAACTATACCTTTTTGATTATCCAATGCGGAGAACAGACTCTTGGCTGTAAACGTATATTAAGCGCAGACGTCCAAACTATCACCATAATTTTATTTCGGTATAGTGACTTTAAGCCCTTATTTTTGTCAAACAATTGTGCAGACCGCTTTAACCCTATAAACGCCAGCGCAACCTTTTTAGTAAGTCACCTGTTATTTCTCGTCATGCGTCTGTATCTCATTCTTTAAATAAATATAAAATTTTTGGTTAGCTCAATAATGAAGCTAGTACAATAATCTGCAATAATTAATAATAAAAAAATATTAAATAATTCGTAAACTTCATGTAAAAAATTAATCATCAAATGACGCACCGGTGAGTCGCTGGCGTTTAAGTGGTTAAGGAACCACTTTTTGCACGTAACAATACGATCAAGCTACATATTGTTTCTGTTGCGTAAAATAACTATTTTTTTACATGCAGCACCCATTTTTAAAGCATTTAGTAGTCCACAAATGTTGGATTACAAACGCCAAACTTTTGTGCAAGCTCTTGAATTGTTTTAATTTCATTTGCTAGTTTTTGATTGAAGAAAGATACCCACAACCGTAATCTTTGTGTGTTTTATATATCATTGCACAGTAAATTACTTACCATTTTTAGTTCAATGAAGCACTTTTTAAAGTTTCTAAGGAGCTGTGTTGACTTTCATCTGCTTGTTTTATGGTGTCTTAGAGAGTCGCGATCACGTCCATTGTTCTTACCCGTTGCAACCATGACGTTTGCGCTTGAGAACGCTGCTCTTGCACGAGTAATTGAGCTTCTCAACTCAAGTTGACAAATACAATAATGTTTTTAGCGATAGCTATGAGCAGATAGCTACTTTGTTAAATTTGTTATTTTTTATGAAATTTATTCACATTTTTAAATAGATTTTTTTCAAAGGCAAAGTATATTTAATTTTATTTCAAAAGCCAATCATATAATTGTTGATTTAAACTACATTTATGCATGTAACGCAAGAAATGCATAAAGAAACCAAAATGTACATGTCTGATTTAGATTCTAAAAAAATGTTGAGAATTAATATTTTGCTTGGCCGTTCAATGAGAAATTTTAAGATGCTTAATTTGCCGACGCAATTTGATTTATGGCAGAGGCAAAATTATATTATTATAAGATTTATTCAAAAATATTTATTTTGCTCTTATATATGTACATACATATATTATATTATAACTTGACTCAAAATATAGATATAAATATCTTAAGCAGTTTACTCAGATGAAAAATACTATTTTAAACGCATTTTCTGCATATTTTCGAAGCTATCTATTTTATATTTAAATTACCAGCTATAATTTATGTAAAATTATCTAAATTTGAAATACATCCTATAGTGTTACGTATTTTTAATTATTACTGCGATGGCGAAGCGCAGCGAGTCACCTTAAATTAGTTAAACACTTCAATCGTATATTTATTTAATCAATGTATTTTAACTAGTTATTAATTATAATATACTTTGCATTTCATATTTATTATTACTAATATAAATATTAAATCATTATACAATATGTAACAATTCCTATAACTAATTTAATTATATTATTTTGTTAATGAATTTAGATATTTGTATGTATTATTGTAAACTTTAATTACATCCAATTCTTATTTTACATGGTAGATAAATTTCACCAAAAACCGTTATAAAATAATAGAATATATAGAAAAATTTGATATTGGTTTCCTAATAATGCAAACTTAATAAATTAATTCTACAAATATTATTCATAAATAGGTATTTTAATTAAAAAAATAATACATACTATTTATCACTTAATGGGTTATGAAGGATGGGGCAAATATGGCTTTCATCGCTAGAAAATCTGACCCGTCTAATGTAGTAAAATCTAATAAACACTTTTATTTGTTATTATCATCCTGTGTTGTTATTACAACATCTGATATTCGCTTCTGTGTTGCTTTTTGCTTCACAAGTTGCTTATACATTGTTAGATAATCAGCCACACAAATCTGCAGGTCCCATTGGAATTTTAAAGCTCGTTTTAAGAACCCATTTTATTATCATTTAATATATTTACGAAAATTTCCTTTGGATCAATGATGCAATTTACGAGTAGAATATATTTTTCTAACTAACGGTCATTCGCATCCGCTCTTAGCTTTATTTTATTTGCATAACGTAATTAATAAAATATTTATTAGTACAATATAACAAAATAATAAAAACGCGTTACAACAAATAATTCGTATTTTTAGTGGACCATGTTATTTAAAAACCGTGTAAAAAGAGAGTTATGTGTATTATAAATATACATATAAAACTCACCATATGAAATGATGAAATATGTTTGTATTAAATATCATTGAATTTACAGTTTAAATAATTCGTTAAATGTATAAATATATTATTTTCATAATCAGATTCTGATATTCTAAAATATGTTCTAGAAAAAAAATTGTCCCTAGAAAGATCAGAATAATTGGCTTTCCTTCCAATAACTAGATAAATCAATCCTAAAGCTGAAACTAAATATAATAATTATACCAATGTCTTGGAATTTAAGATTGCCTAGATTACTGAGACCCATCCCTAGAGAATAGAGCTAGAGCGGTTTTCACGGATTTCTTGCCGCTCCGTTTTGCGCAATCTGTGTCTAGTCATTAATGCGGTACTTATCCTTATCGACTGACCTACATCTAGGAAGCACAATGTGAAAATTTTGGTAAGGAGGATGATTTTGCCAAGCCTTGAGATTACGCAAGGACCAAAGGCAAACACCGATTATATATAATAATCTACTTGATACTATTCAGGAGCATATACTTAAAATCAATACCTTCTAGCATCATTGATTTATCAATAAGTTATTAATAATATTTTCAATTGAAATTTTATTATTAGTTATGATGATGCACACATATTAAATATTGAATATTTTTTAATTAAGTAATTTTTATACTACAATGTAATATCGTAGTAAAGTAGACTGACTATTTTTATAAATATTGTAGTTTTGCTGGAGTGTATATTTGCTTCTATTTGGTTTCATGATTTTTTACAACTATATGTGACGTATGTATATATGTACATATATTTGATATTGGTTAATGCCTGTGAGGTACTATATATAAAATCAAACATTTTTTTATTTTTCGTGTTATGACGCAGAGGGAATGTGACTTTTTAGACAAATAGACGCTGGAAAATCTAGTATCAATTTATTTTATAAACATATATAACGCATCAGGCAATCATCAAAATGGCAGATCCTTGCTGGCGTGTCAAGTTGTATTATTGCTGGCTGTGATTGTTGTAATATATTCTCACGATGCTCTCTAGGCAATCTGTGTTTCTTCGTCTATTTTCTGCGTCTTTCACCGCATCACATATTTTATAATTTTGGTTTGAGAGCTCTAGCAAATTGCAAATGAGAATGTTTGTGATCCAATTGCATTCTTCTTGTACACACCCACGAAATGCGTTTTTCCTTAAAAGTGAAACGGTCTAGATGGTTACTCCGACAATTGGTAACCAAAAGGTAGAAGAATAGTAATATTATGCACATATATTTTCAAACAAAGAGTAGTTTTGAGAGATTAACGTCTCAAGGTAAATGTGCTAATAATTCCGTGCAATATTTACAATTAAAAACGCAATTGTTTTTGCATCAGATCTAGTTGATGTTTTTCTCAGAAATTCATATAACATGCAATATTTTATAAATTGTTCACTTCGTAAAAGTTCTGCCAACGCAAATTTTGAGGCAAATTTTTTTTTAAATATTTTTTATGTAGAGTTCAGACGTGTACTAACACAGATATAACGAAAAGCATAACTGACTGTTAAAACTTAAATTTAAAAAACTGCATTTATATTGGTATTACCTAATATAATCAAATATTAAATAATATATGTAATGTTATATTTTCACTTATCTTAGAAACCAAAAATTTTCTATGAAAAAAACAAAGCATCTTTGAGTTCATTATCTCTGAAATAGTAATCAATCCATAGGTTCATGTCATTGATGCTGTTTAAAAATTGATCGCTTAACGCCCGTAAGGGTTTTTTCCGCGTTGTGGAGTTTTCGCAATGCGGCAATATTAAAAGCTCAACTTGAAGTAAATTTAATTGCTCTTAACACATCTTGTATGTGTTAGTGGATAAATAATACGACTAACAAATTAATTAAATAAACGCTAAATCTTATATAGAACTAAATTATGCGTTGATAAATTACGGAAATTTGTCTCTGCAATGAATGCCCTTGTGTTGTTAAATGCTACTTCTGATCTATGATCTATTTTATATCAAAGGTTTATGGTATCACTAAATTAAATACGGTTGCAATTAATGATAAAGAAAGTGACAAATGTTACTTAAGAAGTAAAAATATGGAGCATCAATGTATGCAAAAATTAAAAATAGTTTTATTTTATTTAAATGGTAAAACGTATTGTGGACCACAAAGTGAAAACCACAGTTAAGATTTTATGATGCTCGAATCCATGGTTTATACGCGGTATGGATTATATAAACTTTCAACCACTAATAATCATCATGCTGTATATATTTACATGCGCTTTTGAAATAGTTATTAGCTTAGTCTGCCTTTAATACTGTCGTACATATCTGCTTGTTTTAAAACGTATTTTAGCTTAAATTTAGTATGTATTTGTAAAAATATATTTTTATATGGAAGTTACATACACTAGTATGTATTTCATAATTACAAGCCGATGTAATCTCACGAGTGTGGAATTCATACGGTAATTTTAATTATTATTATTAGCAATTTAAAATATATTTGGTTGACGCATTTTTATAATAATCATGCCGATCAATTCAGAGCAGTTCAATATTTTTTTAAATAATTTAAGGGGCATCTTATATTTATAATTAATAAAGCTATAGTAATTGATTTTGTACATGTTCTAGTTATTGACGATGACAATGCTTAAAATATGTCTTTACTGCTGAGTTGCATATGTGGTAAAGACCAAATTTAGTTGTCGAACAACCCAGTCTTAACCCTCTGGAGGAGCATTCGAAGGCATCCAGAGACGGAATGCTTTACGTCTTCCTGAATTCATACATCAAGAAGGTGTCAAGCATCGTTTGGGTAACGACGCCAAGATAAGGTCACAATAGAAATCTGACGCCGTTCACCGCCAGACAAATAGCTTCCTGTCCTTCCGGTTTGCCACTTTGATGCGAGAACGTCTAGTGTCAGGATATCGGCAATAAATGATAAGGTTATCGCGGCCAATTACGGCGCTTCTTGTTGGCAATTTACGTTCGCGGCTTGGAACGGTTCAAAAGAGCTATTTTGAGAGATTTTTGACGAACATTAAATGATACACTTTGTTCTTATGCATTATATTTACTTTACAACTTATAATAAAACTCCAACATACTGTATATTTGACAAAAATGTAAGCGCGTATAATCTTGACCGATGGTGCGCAAACTGTTTACTATTGTTTAAAATCGCAAACTGTTTACTATTGTTTAAAATAAAATAAAATAAATTTTATTTCTGCATATGTCTATAAATATATTTTAATACATGAGACTTCTAAAATATTCAAATTCAATGTAAAAAAAATCTGAATCGGAAATATGTTACTGTACGCAAGCCGTAAGTCATCAGAGACAGTACGCGCTCTGCGTCGCGTCGCTTGACAATGGTTTGAGACCGTCTCTTGTTTTACCTTAAGTTAATATAAATTTTAAAAATGGTTTTATTTCGCTATTTTCCTATTACTTGATTATTATTGAATAAAACATATTTATGATTTTATGTATAAATTTTATTGAATTTTGCAACTCAAAAAAAGATCAGGACTCGTTTGCGTACCACTGATCTAGACAACGACTTTATGGTTGGTAAACAGTGACACAAACAAAAGCGATAGTATATATGGAAAACCACTTCGTAAAAATTAAGTTATTTTCTTTGACTGTTTCCGATGTCGGAAACTTTTAAAACTTTTGTAAGTCTATACGAAACGTGTTACACTTCACCGAGTTTCTCTGTATGGAGGTTAGCCAAAAACATTCGTTCAATTGTGACGGTGTGGGTTTGTGTTTGTCACAATTTTTTTGCTTGGTTATCGCAAAAGCAAGTTGACCAACTTCAACCTTGTAACTTAACTTTGTAATCAGGTTTATAAAAATAAATAGCGTAATAATACTTTTGCATTAGTACGCAACCTTTGTGATTCGCATTTTTATGTAATAAATTAAATTACAACGATCCCAATGCGTCACGATGGTAAAAAACAATACATAATATTATTTCAGTTACAAAAAAATATAATAATAATAATAATAATACATAATAAGAACTAAATAATAATAAATCACTAAATGATTGAGAACCCAAAAACTGGAATTCTTCAATTGCTTGATTGTCGACATCTTTCAATAAAAAAATTCTAAGCAACATATAACTTTCTGAGAGAACTCAGCAAATTGTATCTTAACTAAAAAAAAGGCGCTGGGATACAAGAACAGAAAAAAAGCAAATATTATCTTATAAAGGTATCGCAAAAACATTTTCTAAGCTTTTTTGATTAAAAGTTATTTCTAAATTATAGATCCCAATTAAAAAATGCTGCTAACTTAAGTATCATTGATACGAACAACTAACAGAACGTTAGTTGTTTTAATTGAAATACGTTCTTCATAACAAAAGCAAGTATTTTAGAATTTTTATTGCAGACGTCGTTAATGACATATTTTTTTAAATATGCCATTTCAGTAAAATCATATCGGCATATATTTTCACCAGTAATTTTATCGATAATAAAACTTGATTTAATGCAGCACAATAAATAAATAATACATTTAGTTTCATGTGCTTATTCCTAAAAAAATCTTAAAAAAACAGTCTCGAATCTATACCTAAAATATTTTTTTAAATATATTATTTTAGTAAATCACTTCGGAACTCATTTTTACTAGTAAATATATATTTTTACTAATGAAAATATCAATTATGTGACAGGTGCTAATACAATTATATGATTTAAATACTAATCAATATTTATTTATATCCAATGTATAAATGTTACAGTGAATGTATATTTTTTAGTAAAGTTATATTTTCACTAGTAAAGTTCAAATATATTTTCACCACTAGATATAAATTTTTATTAGGAAAAATTTAATTTAACCGATAGGCTGCTCTAAAATGCTTATGAAACTCAATTTGACAGTTGCGAAACGTACATTTGCTGTTCAAACCCAAACCTAACCTAATGAAAGTTCTAAAACTAATTATAGTTATAGAACTTTTATTAGGTCAAGTCCAAAATATAAAGGAATATAACTCATCTCTCAAGAGAAAATATTGCTCCATAGTTTGTCTTCATTTTGATATTACACTATGTTTTTAAAATATGATAGCTATTTTTACCGATATTATTATGGACTTCTAACATAAGAAGGCTGATCAAAGTATATTCAAACCAAATTTTGGTCAATAAAAGAATGTAAAAACAATTATCACTTCTCAGAAAAAGCAATAATATCTTGTCGGCGCAGTGGGAACGCTCGGTATTATTTTTAAAATCAGTTATTGATACATAATACTTCCTAAAATCAGTATGTCAATATACATAGATCTACCATAAATTGAAATTTATTTAGCAAGTCAGCATTTAATGGCAGCGAAATCAATGTTAAAAGTGTCGCTTAAGCATTTATAAGGCGGTTGGAAAATAAGTGTGTCGATTCTGACCGCGCGTTTGTTGACCATTTTACTGATATTTTAGCATAGAATAACATATATTAAATTAGTTTATACTTATAAATAAAAAAAAATTCCAGGTTATTGAATAAATAATTACCAAGAACTTCTTTGTTTATCAACCAAAAATATATTACAATAAATACGCGATAATATTTTTAGATTTTTTTTTGACTACATAACATTATAAATATTTAAACTTCATATAACCATTATGTCATGTCCTTTTTTCTCGTATCTCGTATCTCATATACACTATATCGTAGTGTTTCAAGAGACACGACCCACATCAATGAGGGAACTATTAGATAGAGAATAATAGTAGGAAATTGTATTTTTCACAAAAACATGTTTTATCGTATGCTCGTACATAGTAATTATTTAATTACACCTTAATTATGGCTTTCCGCCAATTTTTCACGCAATAACTATATATATATATATATATATATATATATATATATATATATATATATATATATATATATATATATATATATATATATATATATATATATATATATATATATATATATATATAGTATATATAATACATTGCAGCCTTCCCACCTCATTCCGTAATTAACCTAACTTAAAAAACAACACCAATAATAATAAACGGTCTTCTTGTATTTATTTTACTTACCATTCCTAAATCGATCCCATCGACGCGCTGCGTTTGGTTTATTTTTGATTTTATGTGAGTGGCTCTCTCCAAAGCTAACATCCCATATGATTCTGACGTACTATAACCAGTATATATGTATTTATATTTAGACTAAATTCAATGTCTAAGTCAGTCATAATAATAACTCCGAGAAAAGATTGTTTACGCGGCTTTCAAAAGCATTCCACAATCATCGTTGTAATCATTGCAGGAATTGCCGATATAAATCTCGATTAATGGTCATAGTTAAATTGTTATGTGTCTATTAAAACGTCCGCAATTGTGTATTTAATCAAATACTTGATAAATTAGAACCATAAAGATGATCCGGTATGCCTATTAAAACGTCTTTATAAGAAGTTCACATTAAAAATCAATAGGTAATAACTTTTATTACGATAAATACTTGCAACAAATTTTATATTTGATTTAAATGGCAACGTAAAATTGTATCAATCAACACATACTATATTTATGTATTGTTACATTTTAATATACATTGTTTCTGGTTACTATTTTTATTGAACAATTCCAATAAAGTAATGTAACGTTCTACATATCTAATGTGTACCAAAAGTAATCAAAATACTTGTAGATAAAATAAATTCAGCACTCAGCGAAGCATATGCGTCGCAAATTGTAGCACCGCTTTATTTTATGCATTCTTGGTTTTCTGGAGCAATATACAATATACGAGTTGTTTATAAATTATTCTCTATTTCTCTTTCTGTTACTATTTTTATATAAACTAACGTGTGTCAAACATATTTTTTTAATTAAAATTAATGTTGAATTTCAATAAATTTCATTAATAAATTGATTACCATAAACAGTACTACAACAATGAAGTCTTGTCGTTTTGTATACGCTCATTGTCATTAAGATGAATTACCATACGTTTACACGCTTCGTATGAACTGTGATTTATTTTATGTAGTTAAAAAATATTTTTTTTGTGAAGAGATAATATGATTTGTCTCATCGAAAACGTTTCAGATACGAAATCGAGTTATTTATAAAACGTCCCCATTCTAACGCAATTAATTCGGTCTGAAACAGAAAAATTTCGTCATAGTTTGACTGTATAGCCGATGGACATTATAAATAAACGCACATATCGCACAGTTCTAACCAAAAGATCAGCGCCGAAGGTTACCAAGTTAGCCGGTTAGGAAGACGGTGTTAAAAATAAACTGAACTCAAAGAGCTGCGGCTGTGATTATATTTATTTATTTTGTGTATATAAGTGCAGGGTCTGACAACTTAACACCGATGCGTTCTTCGCATAATAAAACAATATGTGATTATGATGCTGACTTCCAATAGAAGTTTTTAATGACCATGGGAAAATCATTCATCTCATCATCAAGTAAATTACAGCTACATTCAGTGACTTGTGACTTATTTATTGTACCAACCGTAAAATCAGCGTGCTAAATCTGGTCCCATTTATGTATTTAGTACCGTTTTGTTGTACATCAGCCCTATGTTAGTAGAATCGATAAATGGCGAAACTTGGCTGAAACCAGGTTTCACGTCTCAATAACAGCAATTATTTTGCTATTTTAGAACCAGTAGAAAAATTCGATTTATTTTTACATGCTCATATCAGTTCCGAGAATTCCGGGTCAGGAATTCAGTACAAAAATTAACTGTGTGAAAATTATTCAACCCATGGCAAAGAAAGTTGAGAAAGCTGTAGTGAAAAATGCTGATAATTTTCCGTAGATTCTACTTCTGACATGTTTTGTCAGAAGTACCACCTAAAGATGGTTTACTAAATGCGAGATTTTTAACTGTGCTTGAGCTAAAATATAAATATAAAATCCTTGAACTAAGTATTACCATTGACTTAGGTACATGCCGAGGGCAGTTTTACAGCAATGCAGCTAGGGCATCCAAATACCCGGCCTAATTCATTACCCGGTTGTACGGGTATTTTCCGGGAAAGAACCGGGTACCCGGTTCCGGGTAATTTTTGTAAGCCGTTAAGAGTCCAATTTTTATTATATTTTAATCTTTGATTAAATATGACGTGATATATTTAGTTATACTTTAATAATTAATATCATTTTTAAAAATAATAAGGTATTGAAATTAAATCAATATATTACGTAATTATTAATACTTTACTCAATCGAAATATTTTTACATTCCATCGGTAGGTACATATATACATATACTTACATACTACATACATGTGTAACAGTACAAAACCGAAATATTTATTTTAACACATATTTGGCAATAATAATACAAATTGCACATGAAAAATACTAAGGAAATAAATTTTATTAAAATTATAAAAGAAATTAGATGATTATATTTATTATATGTATTATATGTAGGTAAAGAAACAAAGTTTTAGTGATGTTCTTCTTGTAAAAAGTTATATTTTAAAAACACTAACGAATCTAATGTGTTATATTTTCACCCTACAACGCATTAAAATTTATTTTTATTTACAAATGCATCCTTTCAAAATAATCCTTATCTATGCATTTGCTTATCTCGAAATCTATAGGTCGCTAAGTGCTGTCCCTTTTTTGTCGTTCAAAGACGTTAGTCGCTTAAGAACGCCGATTCGGCTCTTCCATTTAATTTGAAATAATGGAAAAAAATATTTAAATGAAATTAACCGGATACCCGTCATAAAATTACCCGGTTTTCGGTTCCATTAAAAACATGGCGGGTAACCGAGTACCCGGTTCTTGTTCTACCCGGTTCGAATGCCCTAAATGCAGCCAACATGATAGGTACGACATAAAAAAACAAATTTGCAAAATTTATTCCATGCGTTGGTCGCTCTATAAATTTAGTATGCTGTGTTAACTATTGACGCAGTTAATTGTTTTTTCCGTTGCTAATTAAATTTATATATTCTTTTCACCCTCTACAAAAACAGTTATAAAATCACATCTTTAGCCCAAATCGATAGTACCTAATTATTTGTCCGACACTAGGTGCATTTTACTGGAATAAATTTTGGAATTAAATATTGGAATAAAAGAAAAAAATTCAGATGGTTTTCTCCATTGTGGAATGTTTCTTAGCTTAATGGCCACTAACTTTATTTTAAAAAACTTAAGAGAATTAAAAATAAATAAAAGAGATTTACTAAGCATTTTGTTTAATGAAATTGGCCAACTTTGTATTTTTCTTATAAAGTCTTGAATGATTTCGCTATGAAAGTATCTAGAAAAATTTTTTTTACTCTACTCTATTTATATTTAATGATTGAAACTTGTTCATATCTTAACCTTTATTTTTAGAACAACAAAATGTTGGATCTAAAAGTATGAAAATGATGGGGCTTATAGGGACCTCACAAGTGGAATAGCCTAGAGCATCCGGGCTTGGCTATTAATGTACAGCGTGCGGTTTAAAGTTGCAGGCCGGATATCAACTGACTCTCGGGGTCGGTCGGCGAGGGAATTAAGCATTCGCCGATCGAGCAATTGTAAATATTCGTTCTTTCGAGATTCCAAATTTAAATGTATCTCATTTTCAGAACGCTTTAGACATGCTACATAAATCTTTTACTAATTCCTCTTTTACTGATGTAGATTTTATCTCAAAGTTTTGTTTTAATATTTCGATAATATTAGTTTTTCGTATCCGCATATTTAGAGTGTGCGATTTGTGAATTTTCTGATCTAAGTATATTTGAATATGTTACTGAATATAAACTTTAATCGAAATTCTGCGGGACAACAATATTTTTTATATTTTTAAAAAAAATGTCGATTAAATAATTATTTTTTTCGCTGACCTGATTTTTTAAATAAAGCTAGGACTAGAAAATCGTTATGAATTTAATCGCGCAGCACCAAAATTGTACTTAGATACTCATAAACTGATATTTTTTAAGAGAGTGTGAAGTTTGATTAAGACGTTGCAATGTAAATAAATCTACCATCGACATTTAATTGACAGTGTAGCGCAATTTTTTCTTCAACTGAATATCTATTGTTTGGCGATAAGATTTTAAATTTGTACTATTCCAATCCTTAAATTTATATTAATTATATAGCCATAAATTAAGACGCTAGACGCCAAAAGTATATGGGGAAGAATGGAAGAGATGAGTTCATAGAATACACCACCCACACATTGGTGGTAATTGCCAAAGATGAAAGTTGCCGCCACCGAGTCTGGTCATGGGCACCCTCGTCACGCGCCAAATCCACTGGAAATACCGGTTATAAGCGACAACAGCAGGGGAGGGAGTAGGATAAGGGAGAGCAGGCGACAGGCTGTCTGTATCCGCTCCGCCACCCCCTGCCGTCTATACCAAACGAATAACATTGATTGGCACTGTGATTGTTGGCACTGTAATGATGGGCCTAATTGATTCACATGGATAGCAGTGGTAAAAGGTGGGACGGGGAGGGGGGGACATCGATGGTTCTCTCTGTCAATAAAGCGATGATCAATACAATTGGTCAGGTGTCCATACCTGATTGGGGCGTCAGTCCACCACACGCTAGAGGCCCGTCATTCCAGCATGGAATATTATTATAAACTCCTTATGAGGATAAGGGACTCTCGGAGGTAGATGGCATAAAATTCTATTGAAGGTGCTTAAGTCCTTAGAGACACCGTGGGTGTTACTGAGGCATGGAGCTATGACAGTTAACGAAAACCCGCTTTTTAACGCTCGATGAATATACTAAGTAAACTTTTAAAAATAAATAGTACTACAGGGGGGTGTAGACCGCTCTGTAAATGCCCACTCGCATGAAGTACCGTGTTGTCTAACGCCTAACATGTACAGGGACCTGTGCGAGTGTTTTTTGGAAATTGATGCAAACTAGTCTCAGCTCTGTCTATACCCGATCTAGCTACATATTAATAAATAAAATGTGCGTGCCGCTTATCGTCGGCGCAGTCGTCGCTCGACGACAGATTATTTTATATTATGAATTAGTGACGACTAATTTGTCTATGCATATTTTGTGAATCTGTTGTATTACTTGGCGATAAGATGAAAAAAAATTTTTAGCTATAAGCTATCATTAAAAAAAATCTAAAATATGTATATATCAAGGGTCACAATATTATTGAGATACTAAACCGACTTATAGAATTTTAATATAGCTGATACCGATTAATTTAATATTGCTAAATCATTGCGTGAAAATAATTACTGTGTGTATTGTACCGTGCAATTAAATACCAATTAATTTCCTGAATACTGCAAGGGAACTTTAACACTGTTGCTCCAACGCTAATATTTGGCAATCATCCAGACAATGCTGACTGGCTTGCTTCTTTTAAATTATTGTCTCGTTTTCCTGTTCTTTTTTTATTCTCTTGAGCATACCTTGATGCTCCAATTTTTTTAATATCCAGTTTAAGTCAATAATTATAAATAATAACTGTTTAATATGCTACACGAAATAATAGGCGAATAATATAAATATTCACTCTTGTTTTGCTTAATGTGTATTAAAATTGATTGACAAGAAATCGTTAACCCCAAAGGCAGCCGGATCTAATTAAGCAAGATGACTATTAATACTCGAAAGACCTGTGTTTGAAATGACTCTGATGTTTTTCAATTTTCATTTGAGAGATCAAAGGTAGAGACTATTAAATAATTATAATCAGAATCGATCATCACATATTTTCCTAATCTCATGTCATGCTTAGTGACATATTGATTGTAAGCTGTACTAATAGCTTATTTTATATAATATAAAATATACTTATAGCTTATTACCTAGGCGAATAAAAAAATTGCTAGGTAAAATATTCACTCCACATTTATTCAAAAGGCAGCCAGATCTAATTAGGCAAAATAACTAATTAATACATGAAAGACTAGGGTTTGAAAAGACCCTGATGTTTCTCAATTTTTATTTGAGAGATCAAAGTTAGTGTATTTTAAATAATTATAATCAAAATCGATCATCAAATATTTTCCTAATCTCGTGTCGTGCTTAGTGACATATTGATTATAAATTTTCTGTGTGAACAACAATCAGTATTCAAAGAAATATATTACACAGAGACTGCATTGCAAGTAGTAATAAATTATTGTTGTTGGACAAAGATATGAACAAAATTACTGGATCATTTTTTTTAGATTTAAAGAAAGCTTTCGAAACAATAGACAGAAATATAATATTAAAGATTATAGGTATAAGTGAAATAGTCTTTATATAGTTAAGATGGGGTCACACAAGGGTCCAAATTAAAACCATTGTTTTAAATAATATACATTAATGATACAATTAATAATATAGAAAAATGTATAAGATGACACTTTATTTTATTGCTGAAGAAGTTGTATATAACTTAAATAACGAATTAAATATAATAGAAAGATAGTTATAAAATAATGTATTTAAACTAAAAGTATGAATATTATTTATTTAGTATAAAAAATTAGCTTAATTAGAATTTGGCATGATATTGTCTGGGTTTTTTAAATATTTGATTGAGTTCTTCTTCTATTGTCAATAACTGTTCTGTCTGGGTATCATCTTCTATATCATCTAAATCATTTTCAAATGAATGTTGTTCTGCAGCCGTACTAGTTTTATCATGTTCTTAATCAAATATTTTTTTAATAAATACTTTGCAATCTTATACCTTCTTTAAAGGCATAATACCATTTACGAGGCAGTTTTGCGAATATTTATTGAGTCCCTATTGTCATTAACAACCCGTTTTTTAAGCGTTTTATCTTTCAGTTTTGTCTTCTTTCGTTTGTAAAGTTATTCCATGCTCACTTTTTAAATATTTAATCATTGATGCTGTATTTCCATATTTCTTAATTTGTATTGATAAGTATAATTTACATTTATAGCAATATTTTGAATCCATGCATTGCGTAAAATAATCTCACACTATTAACTCTTCTGCCATTTTGGTTCATTTTAATAATAAAAAAAATATATTTAAGTTGTAAATTATAATTTTTAACCTTTAGAATACCAGCACCTTATTTTAGGGTGTGGGGTTGAGAATTTGGTCCATAGAAATTGAATAAAATGTACACTTCACAGTAGAATATATAGACTGAGTCTTACATATAAAATTAAACTTTCTCAAGTTCTATCTCCATGTTTTTTTTTAATTTTTTTATCAATCAATTCCAACACTTGCCCCATAGAGATTGAAATTTGAAAAAACTGACAAAATCTCTCGTTTTCGATTTTACTATTTTTTTTAAATTCTTTAACTTAGATTTAATATTAAATCTGTTAAAATTAAGTACAAAATATATTTTTACATTAGGTTTTACCTTTTTTTTGAAATTGTATATATTTTAGTATTGCCTATTTTACTATTTTATTTTATAGAGGAAACTATTTGACGAACTTTTATGCCGGAAATCAAATTGTTTATTTCAAATGGGAGAAAAGCAAGTAATATCTATAAATCACATAAATATATTTTATAAATCATCAATCATTTACTTTGCTTATTTTCCATTCCATATTACAAAAAAACTTGACATGTTATTAAAATATTATTTTTCAGTACTATATGAAATATTTTCCGCGAGGCATTTAAAAATATATATATATTTATTGGTAATTATTTTTAGCAGTTTCATACATTGACCCTAATTAAACGACTAAACTGTATCTTCTTAATTGACTCGTGGGAGTTATGAATCGGAAAAAAATAAAAGGCATACCTACGTGTATTGAGTCGGCATGCGTTTTATGTCATACACATGTCTATGAAATGTTTTGACATATAAGATGAAATTATTTAGAATGATCTGTATACAGCGAGATTGAAATGAACCTTAAGTCTCGCGTATTTTCAGTCTCTGGCGTAAACACACGCAACAATATGATTTCAATGATGTGAGTAAAGCAATTCGCATTAGGTGTGCGCGTGCTATGAATAGACCAAGTATTTAATATTTTTAGACTATTTAATGGGCTGAAGGATTAATATAAAATGGATCTTAACATAAATAAAATAATTTATCTACATTATCTTTTTTTCAATAAAATACCACATTCATTTTGGAATTATCTAATAAAACAATTCATTCAAAATTTCACATTCGTACTCTGAAATCGAATTTTCAGCTCCAGCCAAAGTAATCAAAAGCATAATTCATAAATATGCATCAAACCACATCGAATGATACTTGATTGATCAACAGAATAGTTTTTGTGTATCGAGATCAGTAGCAAAGAATCTGCTTTGTTTTTCCAATTTTGTGACGAAAATCTCGATTTAAACAAACTTGTAGATATCATCAACATTGATTTTTTGATATTTTCATAGACTTTTGATCAAGTTTGGCTTTTCATATAATTATTAATTTTTCATCAAAATGTTCAATATGAGCAACACATGTCTTCTGAATACGTTGCCATATGAGGAATTCTTCAATCACTGCATATTATTATTTCTTTCGTTTATTAACAAATTTCCACTCTCAATCGATGACTTAAAATATATTTTAAAATAGATTCCCTTGAATTGTAAAAAAATCAATTATTCACTACTCTATTCTAGAGCAAGAACACCACTTAATTTATTCGAATCAGAACTGTGACAAATAAAAATAGATAAAAACAGAACCATGACAATTCAGATTCATTTTTGTTCAAGGACAAAGAAGGACAAATTGCTACTTGTAACGGAAGTTAAAAAAAATGTTTTCAAGAAGACAAAGAGCTACAAAAGTAGAACAAAAAGTACAAAATTTTTGCCTCCTCAAATGAGACCTCTTATGTTATAAAATGTTCTGTTTTTTCATATTGTGTTTCGTCCAGTTACTGACCGGCCAAATATTTAAACTAGATTACTTCTGATAAAAAATATCCAAAAAGGTTTCTCAGATACTGAAGTTCATGATGGAATATATATTATATATTATCATTTTTTATTCTCTACAAACTTTCTTCAAGGTGTGCTGGGATATGATTCCCTCGAGTCGCATCGACTAGTGTACTTGAAAAAGCACTTCTTTAAGCTGCCGGTAAAAAACATACACAATCCGGTGATTCTGGTAAAATTTGTGTGCCACCTAATTACCAGTACTTATTTGAAGTATCGCATTCAAGAACATGAGTATTGGACAACTCCGCAATAATAATTTTTAACAATATGTTTGATAATATTGATTTGCTCTCATCTAGCTATAAAAATAAATAAATAAAATCTAACATTCCTTTAAAATTAATATTTTATGATATACTAGAGAAAACGAAATGTTCAATTTTAAATTAGGTAGCGATGGTATTCGAGCCCGTGACCTGCAGGTTTCCGATCCCGATCGCGATTGAGCGCGTGTTTACGCGCCAGCTATAAATTATAGCTCAACGCTAATGTTTATCGCTCGCTTTCCGATTGCGCAAATGTTTCGTATCGCGTGTCTCATTGTGTTTGGGATTCGCTAATTGAGATTTGCTGTAGTCGGTCAATGACGTCATTCGCCATAGACAGAACCGCAGAAAGACCCGAGCGACGAATAGAACGGTTTGACCGCGAACCGCAAAACACGTACCCGCCACTATCACTCGGAAACGGTGAGCTTTCAACCATTTGACATATTTTTTTTAATAATACATAATGTGCACTATATTAAATAAAACAGGATAAATTTTATATATGTTCGTCAATTGTATTTTAAGACGATGCTTAGTATGTAGAAGTATTATTAATAAATTCGGGGGGGTTATTTTATAAACACAAATTGTCAGTAGGATTGGGTTCCGGACGTTGAGCGAAGAGAGAAGCGGCGGCTTCTGCGATCTTCGCTGGTCTAAAGTTGAATCGGCTTTCTCTTTACTGCAGTCCTTGCTGGAGGGCTCTTGAAATTCAAATGCCTTGAACTACAAAGTGGATGTTCTTTTGTGAATACCATATTTGAGAGGAAGTCCTCGGACGGCATGTCTGATTTTTTGTTACCAGTATTTATACTTAAGTAAATTTTTGTCTGGCAAAGTGCTTTCTGCTATTTTTCGGTGGAACGACTTATTACAGAAGGGTGGTGAGTTTATTTTTAATTATTCGTTAGCCAATAAACAAATTAGGAACAGTCGTTTTGAGGATAAACCTGAATGCACAGATTATCCAACCTCATTGCGACAGGTATTCTATTATTTTCTTATTTATAGCGTATACCTTGTGAATGTAGCTGTAAAAACGTTTCTCACGGTTGTCACATTGTTAAAACACAATTGTTAAAACGCTGTATCACAAGCCGAACTAGTCTTTTTATGACTTAAAAGCATAGTTAAGCGACACATACTTTTCAAGTTCATAATATTTATTAAATAATTAATGAATACATATTTTTTTTATAAATTTAGTTCAATTTTTAGCAGGTACATATTTATTGCTATGTTTTATTATGACAGGCCCAATGCGTTACAAAGGGATAAACACAATTAACAACTGCTAAGTAAAAACACTAAGTCTGTGACTTATTATTTTTAATAAATTATAAATAATACAGCTCATAGCAATATGCTCGATTTTATTTTCGTTATACATTACGATATGAATCCGTGAGATTAGAAAAATCTAGGAAAACCAAATTATTATAATAATTTAATAATATCTTATTCTAATCTCTCAGGCACGATAAAAATTTTAAAACACTGGTGTTCTTTTGGGATTGGAACTCGGATCTTTCAAGTTTTAGTTTTAGAGTTATTCTACTTGTCTATCGTACTATTATATTTCTGCCATGGTCACGATTTACGATCGACTGCCACTCGTGTTGGAATTGGCACTGTGTGAACTCACATATTTAGTATATATTATATTATAAGTCCGTGTTATGTTAAGTGTATTTGATCAAATGCCATCTGTGACTTTTGTGCATTTACAAGAATCGATAAATTGTGTCTTGAGAATCAGATCAAAAATTGTGAGTCAAGAAATTGATAGTGTTTTTTCATCATCTTTTTTAAACTGGAATTCAAGATTTTTCTTCTTTTTTATAGTTCTTATATTTTATTAAATGGCTCGTCCTCTACTTCAGCATATTGATTGGTTTTTTAATAAAAAAAATCGAAAGCTTCTAAAGTATATCTAAAGTAATTGGAAACGCTTTTTAATCGAAACAATTGCTGCGATGGCTCTTCGTCCTTTTTTTCTTTTGCGATTTTTTAGCTTACGGTTAAAATTGTCTTTCAAATATGCATCTATTGTAATGGTTTTTTCCTTTAAAATACATTTTTCGAATAAATCTTTGCAGTTTCGAAACACGAAAATCTGTTGTTTTTTGCATTGCATTTACTGCGGATTTCAAGTCAGTTTTCAGATGTAAAAAATTATTTGTGGAATTTATTTCCATTAGCACTTAGTGCCATATCATCAATTAACAAATAAATTAAAAGTTATTAAAATATTATGGAATTGATTCCGCTGCTAAGCATACCAGTGAATTTTTCTCTGATTTACCAACTTATTTTAAAGCAGAATAAATACCTTTTAATCCGGCATAAAAATGCAATGGTTTTTAAAGGCTTAAAAAAATATTTTTCAACAAAAAAAATTTTCTAATTCAAAAATTATCAATGAGGTAATTTGCTATTTTTCTAAAGAATAAACACTGGGCTCAATAAACAATAAAATAATTTAAAGTGGATGAATGAAATGCTGCTTTCTGACTGTGATTTCTGAAGAAAGTATGTGCAATTCTACATACTTATATAATAATAATAAATTTCATGACCGTTTCGGTGACAGATGGCCTTGTCTTACTAATAAATCTCACTATAGATATTAATTGGCATATTTATTTCAGTAGCACTACAACGTAACACATACATACACATTTTATGTTTAATAAAATTTAACGTGGTGCATTGCGAACGTGGATTTTACGTAACTCTCTGCATTCGATACATTCCGTACGGGTATGTGTATGAAAAGTTTTATTTTAATACACGTGTTTATAATTGAAATTCATAAATATATAAATGTTTATTCTATATTAGTATAGCTAAGCTTTCAACCAATATTAATTTTTTTTATTGAAAAGTTAAAACTGTATTTTATTTAATAAGTCTATTTTTATTATATAAGTATATTTTATTTAATATGTCAGCGAATATTTCGTGAACGATTCGTACAAATTTGTCCATTCTTATCGCTGATTTATTTTTAGATTTTTAAGATAATTAACTATATTAAGTATAACAGTAAGCAGATATATATAAATAAACCTAAAATACAAAAATATTACACTTTGTTGCAATGTAATTTTTTAAATATTTTTAAAAAACTTTTTTACTAAATATATATTTGACATACTTTACTTTTTTTAATGATTATATTTTATTTGGTTTATTTGGCTTCTAGCTCATATCGATTCTCTATGGTGATGGGCTTTCGTTAACCATCTGTTCTTTAGTGTCAAAAAGTTCCATACTGTGTCATTTTCTAGATCCCGTTCGCCATCAGTTTATTCCTACGACTTCTATGGTAACATTTTGGCTAGAAAAATTTCCACTAAAAATCTCGTAATCACTTTTAAAAGCAAGTGGAGCTTCTATCTACACTACGTAAACGTCGTCTGTGATAAATCTTCCAAGATGCTTGGCTTTGTTATGAGAAACACATTTCACTTTAATTCATAGCATTCTTGAATCGGGATCTATAATTTGAAATCTGATTTCTTGATAATCTCTTCTAGTTATTGCAGAAAATTAATATCTCATTGCATAATTTACTTCAAGAATAGTTGCTTATTGCTTTTCATAATTAATAGAAGACAACTTTGAAACGTTGCAATTTGTGCCAATTCATGCGGTACCCATTTATTCATTTTTCATGTCATCCAAGTGTCGTAAAAGTCTACTGCGAGCTTTTTTAGACTAGTTTACAGTGTCATTTAATATTTTTTAATCAACATCAAACAAATGTTTTTCAAGGGGCTCACATTTAAAGTTAAAATAACCAGTAAGAAATTAATTGCACCAATGCTTTACAGTACTCTGATTAAGAGTATCGTGAAATTCTAAATCGTTGTTTTTCGTGGCCTATGACACTTTGTATTTGTCAACATAATACATAGAAACCCAAATAAAAACAATTAAATAAGAAAATAATTAAGAACATAACTATTCTTGCAAAAAACATTAAAACTTCTTGTTCCAAACACAAGTTAAAATTTGCCACTATATATTAAGCCCAATGCATAATGAATGGACGAAATAGCGTAAGATGAAAATATTAAGATTATTATTTATTAAATTTATCTATTCAAGTTTCACACATTGATTAAAAATCAAAACTCTTAATCTAAATGTAATGTATTTTAATGTTATATTAAATAATAACTCGTAAAAGCTAAAAGCATATTTCAATGGGCGCTATTTATTATTATTGTATCACATCTACATCATATTTAAGTGAGAACTTTTTTTTGTTACAATCAAAGGTATTCAACAATTTTAAGTTATTACTGAGCTTTCCAATTATATCAAAGAGAATTTAATGAAAAATCGTTAAAAGAAAAAGTTCACCTTGTAAGTTTAAACATCGAAAGCTGAAGTATCCCGAGGGAATCTAACCCAATAATTTAACCGGCGAGCTAACCACCCGGTAAATACTTTACAAGAATCGTTAATTTATTTGAAGGCTTGAAATATTCTAGAATGACTACAAATACATATTGTTTTTAAAAGCAAAAATTAACACTGATTTGCATTATACTATAGTTATTTTTATGTATACAGGTATACATCTCTTTTAAATTAAAAATAATTTTATTCACTGTAAAAGTCTACTTTTTAATTTGATTTATCTTCTCACAACATAAGCCTATAAGCTGATTTCATCTTGCATTATTTATTTTCATATAATAATTTTAATTCAATGATATCTTCCTTATTTTTAAATAGCCTTTAAAAGCAAACATATACTATTTTTTTCACAAAAATGACTATCTGTAGTTTAATATTAATAATATATAATCATATAACGTATTTTAATATATTTTAAAATGCACACAATAAACTAAAACGATTCACCGAATGCATTTGAGTTCAGTCTATATTTAGATCACACTACTTCTATTTACTAAATTTATAATATTTTTACGCTGCATATAAATAGAAGTTGTATTCGGTTCACTTCTGTGACACGTGTCTCAGGTATGAATGTATACGCTTACATTTTAAAAAACTATTAAGCATACATAAATTATTTACTAAAATTATATAATAAATTAAAGCATCAAACATGCAAATTCTCTATCATATGCTGCTTTTATAAAAAAAAAGTAATACCATACACATTAAATAATAATTCAGTACAATTTAAAATTACTGGATGATTTGTTTTTAAACTATTATATTATTCAGATAAGCACCTGCAGACCTCAGTAATGATTTAATCAATATACCCATAGATACTTTTTGCAATTTAATAGCCATAATTACATTAAAATGCAGTGTAGGTGAAACGTTTCGTTTACGATAATATCATACGAATGTTAAGTGTATTTGTCTTATGTGTGGTTATTTTTATATGTGTCTACTATTCATAAAATTTCATTAAAATCGTTTGATAAAGTCAATCGCGACTTGTAAAAAATATTTTATATAGTTATTCGCAAATTACTTGACCGATAGATATCCGTTTAAGTATGAAAACTTATTTTTGGAACGATATATTGCCTCTATTGGAGTACTGCAGTGATACAATTTGGGTCCATTGCTGTTTCTATTGCTCATTAATGATATAGAAACAACAGTGAATCGCTCATTTTTTTATTATATGCTGACGATTTTATTTTTTTAAAAGAGTACAGTCGATTTCCAATTCTTTAAACATACTGGAGAATCTCACTTCTTCATATAACCGATTGCCTTCCAATGTCATGAAATGTCACATATTTTCATTCTCAAGGTCATCGATGTCGATTAAATGCTCCTACCATTCTCAGTGATATATTATAAAGAGACCTTTCTTTACAAAGGATCTTAATTTGACGTCCAAGAACACTAGAAATTCAGCCTGCAAATTGTAGAGACTCACAGAAAATCGATAAAAATGATCAGTAGTTTTATCTTACTTTAGAAATATCGAGCACTGTTTATGATGCTATAGCCCACGTCACATTAGAATCTGGCTCCATTATATGCATTTTGGGCGTAATGAGTCAATGTATTAAATTGCGGCTACTTTTACTGTTTTTCGGTGCTTTCATTTCGGGAGCGCTATGATATGTTTCGTTATTAACTCGCAGTATTTATGTATTTAAAACACCTTTGAAAATTGCTCAAAAGCATAGTTCTTGCCTGTAAAGACTAAGACTGGAATACTTGATATCTCTACCATGGCAATAACCACTCGACTGCTCAATGCAGTACATCAATGAAATTTTCTCGTGCACATGCTGAGATGATTTTTGCCTGTAATTTTTAATGAAATATTTTTTTAAATTGTTATTATGTTTTACGCTTTTTGCTATTGTGTCGCATTATATTAACCTGTAATAAATAAATATAATATATAAATTAAAATCATATTGACAAAATCTCATTTTATATTAAACCTTGAACACCCACGACTAACCTCAACGTCACAATTTTCAATGAGATATAATTTGATTGACATTAAATTAAGCAAAATATAATTCAATGTTAACGTGAAGGTTATTCAGATACATTTTCAGTATCCATTGTTATTATTTAATGGTGTTTTTCATGTTCGATATTAATAATAAGAAACTTGAAGGCAAAATTTACATTAATTCTACGTCATATACAAAGTGAATATAGTTATATTTTATGAACTGGACGTATAAAATAAAAAGCATCTTAAGTAAGATATGCTTCTATCAGTTGAAAAATCATAAGTTTGCCTTTTTATTATTAAAACATTTTTTCTTTACATTTTCTTTTTCAAATACATTTTATAGAATAATTATATTATTCTTTAAGGTATGCGCTATAAAATTAAATAATAAATTATTTATTTATAAATTTATGTGATTCGGATTATGTTATTTTTCATTAAAAGAAAATAAATAAATTACATTTTTTCGTAATCAATATCTCACGATAGTTTTTATTTTCCAACACGCAAAATGATGTTTTTTTTTGTAAAATCGTACTATATATTACTATGTATTTACTCTCTCGTGAAAAATACTTGTAATAGGCAGTTAATTTTCTCGCTGTCTGATTCAAGTGATAATGTGAGAAAAGGGTTTTTCAAGTGAAATTTTCCGACAAATGTTCGCGATAATATTCGAAGAAAGTCATTTGGAAAATTGAGAAGTAACTAATTTCTCTCTCCCTCTAAACGATTAGATTTTCCGCTTAAAGGTGCAGATAATTTTTTCTGAAACTCTCACATATCTTCCTAATATTTTAAAATATATAAAATAAAATTATTTTTAATCTCCCTGTTGATACATTGTATGCACAAATTGAAAACGTTTTTAAAACCGATTCCATTCTATAAAATGTAATAAATATTAGTTAAAAGCTTTTTATTACGGTAAGTTTTATTGAACCATAAAAAGCACTTGTTCAGTAAAAGCTCTCTACACTATATTTAAGTGGAAATTGAATCATCTGAAAAACGTAGTTTGCACACTGCAAACGAAACGCTATTTATACCACATTGTGTTGTTATATACACAAGTTCCGTTTCGCTTATAATTAAATTGTTTTAGAAAATTATATATTATGATTTTATTGGCGCTCTTTAGAAACACTTAATTTAAAAAAATATATGGAAGCCTTGTATGAATTATAAATTACATAAGTACGGTTTCAAAGATTCAAGCAGTGGCAATTATCCACTTTCGCAACCTTAGCCTTTACACTGTATTATGATTGCATATTTCATTGTGCTTTATGAATACTATATGGTATTACGTATTAGAACATTTTCTTTCATTGTCATTCATTTACTTTTGCCCACATATTCATGGTTTTTCATTACTGCAAATTAATTTATCTGATATTATTAAGGTCGTTGTGGGTTAAAAAGAAAAATGTAAAAAAAAATATTGTGTGATTTATGCAAATCTGCAGTTAGTCTAAATATGTTTATTATTATTTATTATTATAGAGAAATAGAACCGAATTAGATCTAATAATTTGTTACTTATATTTAAATAAAATATTTTTTAATGCATAGCTAATTATATTTAAGATTTTTTTAGCCATGTTTAGTGACAAATTGTTTAGTTAAAAGATAAAAAAAATTACATTGTAAAACACGCTGTTTTTATAAAATAGTTTTTCATTGGTAACGAATATATAAGTATTTAGCTTAATTTTATTTAAAAACCGACTTTAAAACTTTTTTACAAAACAATGGTGTCTAAAGAAATATATTTATTTTACTAAATATTCATAACAAAACTAAATAAAATAAACAACAATAACTAAAACCATTAACGAATGTATCAAACAGCAACTTGGCATAAAATATTTAAAACTTTATTTTTTTAATATTTGCCCTATATATAATATTAAAAATTCAGTCATTGCTGTATTTTATTTTGATATTATTTATTTAATTTTTATCGGTTACCTTGATTGATAGTTACTCTAATAATATATATTTTTTCAGAAAGGGATTTTTTTATTAAAATCTTTTATATTTTATGAAAATACTTAATAATTTGAATCGTGCCGGAAGATAATTTTCACCCGGCGCTAATGATAATTTTAAATGTAAATAAAAATAGCATAATTACGAATGAGGTGGAATGCGTGAGCGATCGGAATGTATGCGGATAGTCGTTTGGAAGCTGTGTAGATTTTTAGTTATTTAATAATTTACTTCTATGGACTGGAAACAAGGCGCGAATGCGTTGAAGTTAAATCTTCTCAAACGCCCTTTTGTGAGGTGCTCTACTATGCTTTCGAGTGCTTGACGTGTCATTTTCTGCTGAGATCATTTCATTGTTAAAAAAGCACGCCTTCCATAAGTTATTTAAAAGATCGGGACATCCGTCTGCTCTCGAGGAATTTTATTCATGTCGAAAAATAATACAAAATTCGTAAAACAAAAAAAGGGCACAGTTGAGCTGTAGATAAAAATAATAATAATAATACACATTTATGTTTTTAAAATTGATCAAATATGCTGTATAAAAAAAAATTAAATTAAAAATATTTCACTATAAAAATTAACGAATAGTTAACAATATATTCGGTATTTTAATTTATTCTGTAGTTTTCATCCGAAACGATTTCAAATTAAAATGATAATCTTAAGTTTAGATGTTTATTTTTGTATGTTTAATACAAATTTATCCTGGACCTCGGCTTATTTTTTACTGCAAAGGAATTTCTACTGTTAATATTTACTTTGCTCTACAGGTTAGATTATATTTAAATTTCTTTCCTGTAAATCTCTAAAGTAAATTTTGACATGTTTAATTGATTAAACCATTCGCCTGTATAAAGCTCAAACAATGAATGTTTACGTACAATTCTCTTTAAATATTTCCAGTAGATTTAATGTAAACCTTAGTAAATTGGCAACTTTCCGTACGATTCTCGTTATTGTCGTTCCCAAAGCGAATCAATTTCACACATATTTGCCATTTGTATATATGTATGTATTTGTATTATATGCATACATAAAAGTCGTTAAGCACTCTAGTGATGTGTAAAACTACCGTGTAAATCGAGACTGGCATGACAAAGGAGAATGCTAAGAGAATGCACATGTACTACATAGGCGTCAGTGTTGTGTTGGACTCGGAAGAGAGTTCTTTGGCGAAGTGACAAAAAACTCGTATTTTTTAACAAGAGAGAAATATATCGTTCGTGATAGCTGCAAGTTAAAAAATAATGCCTTATTTTAAAACTTAGCTTCTAAGGCATGAGAATCGCCTGGTGTGTTTTAGTATTGTATATAATTTATTATTGTATTTTAAAATAACTTCTTTGAACACCAATTAATTCAAGTCGAACACCTGGCAATTTTTTTAATTGTGACTTTAATAGTGACTTTCAATTTTTTTAATAGTGCATTATTTTGCAACCAGACCAGAGAAGCATACTTAATTGAATATATTATATTATATAAAAAAGATAGTGCCTTCGAGATCCTCATTTAACGATTGTATTGCAAGATGTCAAGACTTTATTACATTTGCTTTCTAGATTCGATAGTTCAGTTTCGTATCATGACAAATTTCCCATGAATTTGGCTCATTGTCTCATAAAACAATTGCTATATGACATAACTAACACTCATGCGACATAGCACACATAAACAACATGTTCAGAATTAGATTTAAATATAATTATACAAAAATTGCGTGAATTTATAACTAAACAACTTTGCCTTTTATAAAAATAAACACTCAGGTTGAGACAAAACTTTTCGCGACAAAGATTAATTATGTGTTGACTTTGAATATGTGTTATTTTTCTCTTTTATATGTCAAAATCGATTACAACAAAAAAATAATCTAACGACTAGTTGTGAGGCGTTTTTCACTATATTTTCTCATATATTCAGCTACGTAATAACGTTATGTTTATTCAGTGAAAATTTTCCACTGGATTTTCTCGATGCGCAAAACACGAGGTACGAGCGATCCGCTCCTGGAAAAAGGGGCGGGTCGCAGCTTCCGAGGTAAAATCAATATGTTGCCTGGGCATGTAAACTATGTCATCATGTCCTGGGTCAAGTTCACTGCAAGTAGGATTACACATAACCTAAAGAGCCCCTTCGCAGTGAATAACGTATTTCCAGCTATGTAAACGTAAACAAAAACGTACTTTCTAAATACCCGCAAGAGCTTTATGCTTCATTACATATTTGCACAAACTCGATTGCATTTCGCCGGCCTAACAAATTCTTTATTATTTGAGGGTCGTGATCCATCCTTTATTTTATGCGTCACACGAATGACTTTAATTTAATTAGATTTTTTTACAAACTAGCTATACATTGTTGCATCATATTTTGACAATGTAAAGGCACGAAAAAGGTTGACAATTCTGTGTTTTTACGTGACAATGGAAATACTGTTGCTTAAAAGTATCTAAATATTTTCTTACAGTATAGCCCAGTAGTTAGCATTATATACCTGGTCAGTAATGTTTAAATTCTCTTAAATTATCTGCATCGATCCTTTCACATCACCAGTTGCAAGTTCCACTTTTACTTTGGGTTTAAAGAAATATTGACTTTTTTAAACATATCAAACCATCTTTATCCGCGAAAAAAATTAAGTTTTCATTCATTGTCTATTAAATTATTTTTTAAAAAAATAAGATTTTTGCTTTATTGTAGTGCTATCGATGGGTATCATTTTTTTGGTATGTTCCTCTATCAAGATCATAATCCATTGTTTATAACAGTACATAACTTGTTAATGATCCAGAGCCCTTACACTTCCCAATAAAAATTGTATTATACACTTTACTTTTAGGACAATCTTAATTTGTCTTAAGACATAGATTGTCTTGTGAGTTAAATATATAGTACTTGGTTTGATATTTTAGTTGGGCTCAGTATACAAGAATTAGTCAAATGACGAGGAGATGAAACGACCGGTAAATGATTAAATTTTACAGTATGCACACATCAATGTAAATTTTACCTACAGAATTAGTTCGATGGGTTATATAACATGCGCAGTCGTAAAAACAAGGTTTGTTTATTTTTAAAATATCTATCTCTATTCCTATTTATTTAAATGTCACGTAACAAGACTTTTAAGAAAAATATTGTTTGTTTATCCCGAATAAATCTGAGATAGACTAAAATAATAGTGTATTTATGAAATAAAAGGTATAGAAAAACTGTTTGCTAAATCCATTTTGTTAAACCTCTTATAATATATCCATATATACGAGGTTTATATAGTTATATATATAATGTTGAGCTTAACAACGTAACACGTAATCTGTATACATGTGTATATAGAATTTATTTGATATTTCATTGAAATAAAATATTATATATTAATGGATTACTTAAAGTCAATATTTTATTTAAAAAAACTATGCCGAATTGCTGCAATTAATTATTTTAACTCTTGTTGCCTGAAACTTGGACTTAAAGCCTGCAAAGTGGCTAACAGTCATCAGGCCTGCTGAGAGGAGGAGGAGAGAGAATAAATTGTGCAACTCTAGATAAAATCATATCAAGAATATAGATATTTATAAAAAAAATAAAAATTTATCTCGAATAATGAATCTGAACTAAACTATAGTTGTTTGAGATGTACATATATACTGATGTATTTTAGATATAAGTTTCTTTAGTCGTTTTTATACATAGTATACAAAAAAATAAAAAGAGCGGAACATTGCCTTCAAAAACACCCATTTTCTAGGTAGAACTTTCACAATAAACATTATTATTCAAAAGGACAGATTGTAGTTTTTGACGCGGTTCCGTTGTGTTAAAATTTCTTTGCAATTTTTTGTTGATTTTATTGCTTTTTGAACGTTTAAAAAATATTAGACATGAGAGAAAATGTTCAACGAATGTTAATCAGTAGCAATAAATCCGGGTATTCGATCTGAAATTTCAGATCAAACAACTAAGGACCACCTTAATTATATAAATTTAATGTTTTTGTGGAATGTATTTTCGATTATATTTACAACCGGATTTAATGCAGCAAAATAAATAAATAATACATTCAGTTTAGTCTAGATATATACTTTCAATATTTATTTACATCCGATGTTACAATAAATGTGTATTTTTTGGTACAGTTATATCTTCACTATTAAGGTCTAAATACATTTTTACTAGTAGATATATATTTCTATTAGCAAAAATATAATTTAATATGCTGCTCTTAAATGTCTATGAAACGTGCATTTGCTGTTCAAAAAAATAACCTAATGAAAGTTCTAAAACTAATTACAGTTTTAGAACTTTCATTAGGTCAAGTCCAAAACAAAAACTAAGCCAACTCAACTCTCAGAGGAAAATAAGCGGAAAAATAAGTGCTGACAGACATCACATCACACATATTGCTCCATAATTTGTGGTATGGTAGTCTGATTGACATGTTTTTAAATTCCGTCCCTCCAAATGTCAACTAAACATCAATATCTTCAGGCTAATAATTTTAATCAAGTACGCGAGCCCAAAGGGCAAACTTAACATTATTATATATCTAGCATCCTTTTTTTAATTTAATCTTTCAACGTGGAATAAAATGCTTTCGAATTTTTTTGATAAATAATTGTAGTTTGAAATGTAGCAGCTGCAGCACATTTATAATAGGATGTAATCAGGGACGTCATTTGGGGTGGACAAATAGAGGCACTTGCTCTCCTTGAATTTGGTCAGAAAAATTCATGTCATTTAATGAAATACTATTAATATTAATAAGAGAAAAATATTAAAAAAAAAAAACGATCACTGACTTGCCAATTTTTGCCCCCCCCCTGATTCCAAACCAGAAATTCTCGGGTAACCCCTCAAAAAAATCTACAAAAAAAACAGTCTAGAATATATTTTTTTAAATATGCCATTTCAATGAAATCATATTGGAATACATTTTCACCAGTTGATGTATATTTTATCTGGCAAGTGCTAGTAAAATTATATTATTTAAATTTTTCTATAAGTAGTAATATATACATTTACATGTTTATTATTATATATTTAAATACGATGTATAAATAGTTGTATTTTTTAGTGAATCTATATTTTCACTAATGAAGTCGAAAAACATTTTCACCAGTATTTCTACTAGCGAAAATATAGTTTAACTGTTAGGTGCTAGTAAAATTACATGTTGTTCTAAAATACCTGAAACTCAATTTGACAATTGCGAAACGTAAATTTGCTGTTCAAACCCAAATCTAACCTAAGCGAATTAACCAAACCCAATTTTGCATAAGGAAAGTTCTAAAACTTATAATAAAATTAATATTTATATGCAATGTATAAATGTCACAGTGAATGGGTATTTTTCGGTGCAGTCATATTTTCACTAGTGACGTCCAAAAACATTTTTACCAGTAGATATATTTCTATTAGCGAAAATATAATTTAACTTATAAGCGATAGTGAAATTACATGCCGTTCTAAAATGTCTCTGAAACTTAATTTGACAGTTGCGAAACGTAAATTAGTTGTTCAAACCCAAACTTAACCTACACGATTTAACCAAAGCCAACTGGACCTAATGAAAATTCTAAAGCGAATCACAATTTTAGAATTTGTATTAGGTCAACAGTTTGTCTGCATGTTTTATAAACATAGTAGCTATCCTTACCGATATTACTATTACTTCTAATATAAGTGGGCTGATCAAAGTATATTCAAACCGAATTTTGGTCAATAGGAGAGCGCAAAAACAATTATCACTTCTCAGAAGGCAAAAATTCACGTCAAAAGCAATAAAATCGTGTCGGCGCCGTCGCAGTGGGAACGCTCGGTAACGAGCGTTCCTACTGCGACGGCGACGGCACGATTTTATTGCTTTTGACGTGGATTTTTGCCTTCTGAGAAGGGATAATTGTTTTTTGCGTTCTCTTATTGGGTAAAATTTGGTTTAGATGTGCTTTATTAAATTCTTACTCGTAATATTGTTATATAAAGTTTTAATATAAACGCTTGATAATCGAGCGTTTTTACCGCTGAGTAG
This sequence comes from Plectrocnemia conspersa, assembly GCF_051122295.1. Lineage (NCBI taxonomy): Eukaryota > Metazoa > Arthropoda > Insecta > Trichoptera > Polycentropodidae > Plectrocnemia > Plectrocnemia conspersa. The sequence goes on from NW_028277169.1 coordinate 663,222, forward strand.
CAAAGAAAAAACGACTAATTATCAGATAAATATTATTTTTAATGCATAATTAAAATATTTGCCATAAAATATGATTTCAGAAAATATATCGCAACGGTGTATAATTTTATATTAATTTGTAGCATAGAAAATGTTAACCATTTATTATTATTGAAGAGATTATATTACGATGTTAAAAAATTTTTGTCATGAGGCCCGGAATCAATATTTTTCCAGTGCCTGGTTTCCTACTCGGCGGTCCTGACTTATTAAGAGTCCAGATAATATAATAAATATTTTTTCATTGTGCTGATGATTACATAAAAAATGTATCTAAGTATAAAACCATTATTTAAATAGTTATTACTATACCAGCTACTAATTTCGTACACGTTTTTTTATATTTTTTATATAGCAAGTATTCGAAGGTTTATCGTCGTTTTATGTAAACCTAATAAATGGTATATTTACATTCGATTAAATATACTGTCCCATTAGCAAAGATATATAACACAGCTATTGTGGTGAATAAATCTAAAATAACTATTGCTGTGTATAAAATAAAACAATAATGTCTGTATATTTGTGAGTGAAAATTTGCAATGTAACCAGCCATAGAAATAAAATTCACATACGTTCAGTTTTTCCGGAAAGACATGATTTGATAATATTCTCCTCATTGTCTATGCAGCCTTGGATGCTCAAATATCTCACTCGTTTTCATGTCAGATCTGAATAATGAAAGTAAGTTGCAAAATGTGGCTTATAATTTACACAAAAATTCTCATACAAATCAAATATATTTCATGTCTGTATTATTTTCATCTTGCATCTCTTGACATAAACCTTTTAGAGTTAAAGCTAATTAAAGCAATGGATTATATCATATGCTTTCATAACTATCCTTGTACCAATCTTACACATTTATTATGATCAGTAATTCCTAAAGTAGGCGATATCGCCCCCCTAAAGATACTAATCGGCAGTAGTCTCGGATGCAATTAATTGGCAATGAAAGTAAATAAGGCGGCGATGAAAGCAGCAGAAAAAGTATTCATGCCTGCAATAAATTTGTCATATTTTTAAGTCTTAACAAATATTTAATAAAGTTTTAACAAATTAAGCAATGCAGCTTTCAAAACTAAAATAATAATTGATTTTAAATGCAAGCACTTAAAAAAGATAAGTCGAAACCAACGAAATTCGCAGAACTCTTTTTAACAACATGCAAATAAAATGACGATGGATTGTGTACTTCTCACAATACTTCGTTACTGATTTATATTTCGATAAAATCGAATCTATTGGCGAATAAATAATTCTACCAGCTATACACACTATTCTAAACACGCTTGCGTCTGATATTATCAATAAAATTCCTTTGAACATTAATACAGTGCAAAGTATTGATGAAATGTCTACATATAAAAAATTCATTATGTGAGACATCACAGAACATACCTACGATTCATAAAAGAAAAAAAATTGCTTGGATGTGCTGTCTAATTTGATGAAAATTTTCAAACTGATACTAAAATAAAATCGATATTTTGTGGATTTTCTAAATTAAAATAAACCCCTCTGAGTAGTTTTGTTTTTTGCGTTTGTGGCAAGACTTGTTATATATAAACGAAACTAGGATAAAGAAAATTTAGTTAGTTTACAAATTTATTAACAGTAGAAAAACATGACAAAGATCAAATATTGATATTCTTAAAATTAATATGCGCGATTGGGTTTTGGACGCTTTTTTAATTACAAAAGCATTTTATTTGGAGCAAATAAATAACAAGAATAACCAAAAATACCGGTGTATCTGTCTTTTGGCTAAAAATACAATGGATACGTTTTTTAAAAATGCCCCATATAAGATGTTTTATGAAACTTATTTAAATGATGATGCCTGCTCCCATATTTTAGTCCTTTCACGTAAAAGAGAAGTATCTCCTTACTTTCACTGTACTACCAGCAGATCAATAACAGAAGAAAGATTTAAAGATATGACAGATTTGCTTTATTATATTCCACTAATTTGTCATGAATATTTTTAAAATCTTAAAACCCAAATTCCTACTTCCAGAGAATAAAAAGAGATATGTTATAAATAAATATTTGGCTAAAGCTTTTAAATGAAAAAAAACTGTTTTATAGTGTTAAGTCAATTTTAATACGTTCGGTTAATTTTGAAAGAAATTAATTAATTAAAGTTAATTTGTAGATTCCTGGGGGGCATTTATGTTTTTATTTTATTTTTTAAAAAGAGGCATTGAGTCAAATAAATATGTGAATTTACGATTTAGATTCATAGTATCAAACCGTGTCGAGTTAACGAATTGTTATTTTAAGTTGCGTTGATCTAAATATGAAGCTGAGTGCTTGTCTGGTGATCTGGATATTACAATAAAGATGAAAATAAACATGTAAAAAATCGTAATCGATTTTCAGTCTTTATGTATAATTTTGATTATGTTGCACGCCAATTATTGATTAGAAGGTGTACTGAAACAGACTCGTGCATTGAGATTTATTTGTGTAAAGTTATGTAAACCAAAAAAGAAGGACCATTTAATGTAATTAAAATACCAATGGGTAGCAATTTTTTAATTAATAACCATGTATTTAAGTAATCAGAAGCATGAACTAAATACATGTTTATTTTTATTTAGATTATATTTATATGAAAAAAGCTTAACGGACAAACGACTCTTAATATACAAGTGTTACGATTTCTATTGACGCACGCCTTGTACAATTTTTTTTATTATTATTGATAGAGTGATGCGAAGCGTTTGAGAACGAATCTAATTGACACGATTATGAGTTGGGTCGAGAGTACAAATCAAATATTTCTAGTCTTCTCAATATTTCGGAGACGAATAAATAACTTGTTTATTAAATGATTCTAAGTTGCTCATTAATTTTTTTAGTATATAATTACTTTTTTATTTTTTAAATCAGGAATCACTGCATTTCAAAAGTTTATATTATATGATATAGAGACATATGAGTATCCGCATATCCCAAGAACTTCAGAATCTGTAACATATAGGGCTAACGTCTGTCATGTTGCAACGGAAGTTTATTTAATACAAAACTATAATGTTATAACTGAAGCAGCTAATTTTACATTGCATATCGAATAATGTTATATTTGTATCATGAAAGTACATATTGTTATTTTAAAAATGATTTTCATTAAAATGTATATAAGTTTTATAATATTTTTTTAATTGAACATCTTTGGTTTACGTTCTTAATTCATCCCGTAACCTTTATATATACATCCTATAAATATCCTAATATCTGGAAAACCGTCTGTCACAACATATGTCACTATTTTTATTCAGTGAGCTCAATTTGGGAAACGTTTGTTATTAATTGTGTGACTGGTCGGTCGCTTTGTTGTAATAATTTTGCCAGTTAGTATGGTTTAAATCGGCCTCTAGAACGGACCGGTTTAATTTTTATGCCGATCTTTATATGAACGCGTTTGTTTGTGTGATATGCTTTTTATACTACAATCTTAAATAATGAAAACAATACGAACGTATTAATTTGTATTTCTCCCATAATCATGTGTGATTTTATAAACATCTGTTGTAATCTGAACCTTAAGTGAGTTACATATGTTTTAAATCAATTGTAACTTGTATACAATAAGACAGTGTCACTTATTCTAACTTAGCATGTAAATAATATACACGTATATATTTAAGATTTTTATATTTTATATATATTACATACTTGTAATAGTCATTAAATCAAATATTTTTTTACTTTACTTATGTTAAAATTGTGTATAACATGTTGCATGAACTTCATTGTAATCGTTTAATAAGTGACCCACTAGCTATAAATGTATCGATCATTATCCGGCATGTTTTAGATGATATTTGTATGTGTCACGTTTTATTTATGTATATGTATACTATAAAATAGTAAATATATACATATAGATATATAGCAGCGCATATAAATATTTAAAAAATAGTGTGAATATATAATTATTTTTTATTGTTTCTTAGTGGAAGTGTTTCAATATTGTATAACGTGACATTAAAATTAAAATGTTTACAAAAGTATTCCAACCCGATTTTTCCTGCATTTTCCAAAGCTTTTGCAACACGAAATGATTGCGGTGCGTATAATTTTTATCAGTATATTATACTGCGCATTCATGATAGTGTTTCAAAAAAAAATAATATAATTTTCGTGTAATTAATGTTTATTTATTATAAATTCACAGGTCGCTGCCCAAGCTGAGCAGCCAGGACGAGGATGGTGGCGGTGCTCATGCTCCGCTCAATAACATCGCTCATTTTGAGCCCATCCCTCACGATCACGATTTTTGTGAACGGGTCGTCATAAATGTAAGTCAAATTATGTTTCTATTCCACAATAAAATTAATGAACTACTAATATTAAACCCAAAAAAATAAATATTTTTCACTCAATCATTTTGGGCATATCCTTCACGATAACGATTTTAGTATTCGTTGTGAATTTGAGTGAAGCCGCGTTTTATGTATAAAAATAAAAAATCTAAATACTAATTTTTATATATAATATTAAAAGGCAAAATTGCCTTAAACGTTCCAATTTTCGCTAATCCAAGTCACGCTCGCCTTTATCGACTTTTATCGTTCATCACTATCACGATTTTTGGCGACGGTTTGGACAGTAAAATTAGGCAAAAATAAATATTTAAAAAATGTAAGTTAACCCTTGTTTATATTATCCATTAAAATAAAGCAAAATTATATTTTTTTAAATGTTCCACAAGAAAATTAAAAACTTTTATATTACTCATATTTTGCCTAATAACATTGTTAATTTTAAATAAATTCCTCTCTATCACGTTTTTGGTGACGGCTCATATTTATTGCGCAATAAAATAAATAAAAAAATTATTAAAAAAAAAACTAGAATATAAAAAAGCAAAATTGTTTTAAAAACCAAATAAATTTATTCATTATAAAATAATTTCCTACTAATACGATTTTGATTTACTTTTTCACATAAATGTTTATATCGCACAACAAAATAAAGTAAAATTTTAATATAACTCATATTTTACTCAATAAATTTTCTCACTATCACGATTTGATTAAAATTTTGTAATAAATGTAAATTTGCCCGTATTTCTATTGCACAATGAAATAAAGCAAATATCTAAAAAAGAAAGCAGATGGTGAACATATTAAAAATCTAATCTCACGTTTTGCTTAATAAAATCGTTCAGTTTAAACCGATCCTTCACTATCAAATTTCTATTACATCTCGAAAACGACTGAGAGATTAACTCTCTAAGACTATTTTTCTGATATGAATGATTAATGTTACATAATTAAGATGTGCTAGAAAATTTATATAAATTCAAATCTGTACTCAGAATTTTCATTTAATTGAATTCGAAAATATATTTTTTTAATTACGTTTAAAACATCTAGACGAATATGTTATTATGTAATTTATTTTAATAATCGAAACATTTGCATTTGAAAACCACATGTATGAAAAAAGTTTCGTCTGAGTCATCCCTCAATGAACACAGTCGAATTACTGCTTCAACCAGTATATTTTTAGTGTATACAAATGCAAGTTGAATATTGATTTTATGCTCTACAGAATAATATATTGTTCTATATGAAATATAGCGATCCTTTCTAAATATTTGTATTATGATAAAAATAATATATACCGACCTTCCGTAAGACATTGTAGTTATCTAAAAATAAAATAACAAAAATGCACATATGTTAGAAATTAAACTGTTCTTCTAATTAATAAAAAGGAGAATAGCAAAAATTGTTAAATAACGCATAGATTAATATTTCACTTGATGAACCCATCCGGTAGAACCAAACATAATACGAATGATCTGGATTATCGCTTAATACGAATGACCTCTGTCCGTTTTATAGAATTGACGAGTTTTACAGTAATCTAAATATATATGTGAATGCAAAAAAATTACAAAAAAAAAAACATTTTTTATTGTTTTTTACAATGGCCTAGTACATTTATGCAGCTTTCTAAAGACTACCAATAAAATCGCCCCTATACGTACATTAGTCAAATAACAATACGATTAATTATTGTTGTTTAAATATGTCAATTCATAAACTGTATCTATACCAAAGATCAATTGAAGAATAAATCTTGCGTACCTACACAGAAATTTTACGCGCGTATTTAATAATCAAAATATTTGACTTTAACTTCTCAATATATAATTTCAATAAGTGTAGAAGTATAATACAGTATTTTTTACATATTTGTATAGCTTTTTAACTATCCTATCGGTTTAGAATCTAAATGATAAAAATGAAACTTCTCAAAAATCTGTATTGGAATCAATCAGTAGTAATACGCTTTGAGGGAGATCAAACCGAAAATATTCCAAAATAAAAAAATGTCAGACGTTGGTGTGTTCTTTCTCCTACTCTTATCAATTTATAGTACGAAACTATATTTAAAGAAGCACTTAAGGAACAAAAAGGAATAAAAATTGATGGAAAAACAATCGACAGACGACCTTAAAAGGACCTACGAATAAATATCTATGAAACAAAATGTATGATTATAAGCTTTGCGTAGGCCCACTGAGCTTATCATTAGATGGAGATAGAATTTATTGAGAATGTGAAATATTTCATATACTGAATAGCATACGAAATAGAATCTGACGAAGAAAAGTCTGCATTAAAATTGCTAGCAGTTTTTAAAATGTATATATGGCATAATTATATGTTCAGACCTGAATTAAATTCGTAAAGTGCCATGTCAGTGCTATTATATGAATGCAAATTAATACAATCAATATACTGGAAACGTTTGGACTAAGAGCATCTAATGACTCTTAATAATCGGATGCAATTGAGAAATCCCTTTAATTATCCAACAGGGGAAGATCAAGTTCCTCGGACACATGAATCAGCGTCCAAAATATGAGCTTATATATATATATATATATGCCTTAAGATGGGTATGACAGTCAAAGAAGTATTTTGTGCTGCCATAGACCGGGAAAAGGATACTTGAAATTAGATATGACAACAGAATAAATTTTTAGAAAAACAATAATTCCTAAAGAAGGTATTTTCTATAAATTTTTTTGAGCCAAGAAATTCTTACAATGTACAAAGCAAGACAATATTGTTGGAATAATCTATTAAGTTTCATTTATAGTTCAACGTATTAGTCAGATCAATAATATAAAAACGTTTAAAGAACGCTATCCTAAAAAATATTCCTCAGCAGATGATCCGTAGAATTTTTCGTGGTCCGCAAATATTTGGTCGACTTAAAATCTTATGTTAAAAAATTTTTAACAGCAATGAAATTCAGAAAAATAGTAGTAAAAGTACTAAAAATAATCCAAAAACGAATTTAAAAGAAACGAGGAAAACCACATGCGGCAAAAAAAAGGCAGGACAAGTACTTGTCTGCCACTTCTTAAAAGTGTCAGTGGTGATACCAGCAGCAAAAATAACGAAAAAATGAGCGTCAAAACTAATTTATTTAAAAATAGAGGCAATGTAAATGTGAAAACCACAAAGTATTGGTACTGTCCCTATTAATTTGCCAACTGAATATCTAAAACGAAAAAACCGTAGAAGTTAATGAATTCTTGCATCTTAGATGTCGCTCTGAAAGTTTTTGTTTCTCAAGACACTCAAAAATTAAAGGCCGTATTGTTTTTTAAAGACATTAATTAGAGATATGACTACCGATATTGAAAAGTAAATTGTAAAAAGGATTAAGAACAATAAATGTTTTACAATTTAATTCGACGAATCAATTGATGTTAATAATCATGTATTTGTACTTTGATTCGTGAGATGTATTGAATCTGAAGACTTCGTTGTTGCCTTGATTTATTTGGCTTTTAACAAAAGCATGGCTTAGACTGATGGAAATGCATCAAAGTGGGTACATATAGTGTTGCAAGCATGACTGAATATCGCTCGGGTGTAGTTGCAAAAATTAAAGCACAGAGAGCACCTAGCTGCAAATAAGCTTTTTCCTGAAAACTAAACACAGGGATGAAGGACGCCATTAAAATCATAAACGAAATTCCCAGTCGAGCCATGAACTTCAGATTATGGACTCACAGCACCAACAACGCAGAAGTAAGGGTATTTTCATGATTTGATGAACTGAGAGAAGAAAGTTTTTGAGAGAGCAAAACTCGACCCTGTTTAGAGTATTTGTTTGATGATAAATGTATGTCTAAACTTGCATATATAATGGAAAAGCTTAATGGTCTTAATTAACTTAATATTTCTCTCTAGAGATTCTCCACAAATATTTTACATTGAGAAATAATATTATCTGGCTCATTGGAATAATCGCGTACAAACAGAATGTTTTGGAATATTTTTTAATTGCTACTGACGTAATCCAAGTTTCTCAACACTTTAAATGTATATTTACTATATAATTAATATTCTCTATTTCTTCGTTAGTAGTCATAAAATGGTTCTCGTTTTTTTATGTTCCGCTGGTATAAAAATATATAGAAACACTGCTCTTCAGTAAAAAAAACAGTACAATTTTTATAGTTTAAGAATCTATAACTTGAGCTTTAAGCTTTTAAATCATTATATTGTACATAATCAAAAAATTTAATTTTCTTGTAAAATAATATTTTTATATATATACAAAAATAGCTCTGTGATTTTGATTTTGCCAGTAAAAATCGCTTTATTAATTTATTCAATAAAGATCCACTCTTTGTTGGCCATTCTAGTGAACAATTCAAACAATTCGCTATTCGAGTCGGTTGCCGGAAATGTTTGGTATGCGGGCGTGAGATTCGCTCAGATATTCTCACGTCTATCACGAAATATTCACTATTAATGGCCACCAAGTCGCACGGTGTTCCCGAAACGACTGAATCGTGATAATGATAAAACATAGGGCGGTGAATAATTTTCTGACCATTATAAAATAATAATTCTCAATGTTTTTCTGGTTGTCTCGAAGCTTTATGTAATTTAAAATCGAATCGAAGCTATTTATCAATCGAAAAAAATGTCATTAGAATCGACAAATGTTTTCTAATTATATTATAGTACATTGATGTAAAATTCTGCGATGTGTCTTCACATATTACCGTGTAAGAGTATTGGTTCAGCGAGGATTAAAACAAATTGTAATTGATAATACATACTGCAGACAATCAAAGAATCACCAGTAGTCTCTTCTCGAGATTTTTTCAAAAATTTTTCGAAAAAATTGTTGATTTCAATAAAGCCTTTTTTTGTTAAAATTAAATTTAAAATGTTTTACAACTGCTGCATAAAAAAGGAGGTCCGTTCCAAATGCTTGAAAACATGCATGATTTCTTGGAACCCTTGATGAAGTCGGTTTAAGTTAATTTTCAGGCAATAGCATAAGGCTTTTTAAAAGCTTTGTTCTACAACAAATATTCAAATTTTGCAAAAAAAAACATATTTATTTTTCGTACCAAATATTATTGGGGTGATATGATAACAAAAATTCTTCTTAGTCATTAAAACAAAAGAATTAAGAGAACATTAACTTTATTGCAAGTCTCATAAAAGCTTGTATGGGGATCCGATAAATCTATTATATTGCTTGTTTTGAAGCAAAAAACTATTATTTTTTTATATTTTATTTCGATACAGATTTAGCTTCTAAGCGTTTTTTACTTATCAAACTTTTATGTAGCATTTTAACCAGCGGAGTTATAAGTGTTTAAGTTTTTAAATTTGCCGCCACTTTGAAAAAAACTGTCATATTTGATTTTGCTAGCAAGTATTGTAGATTCTATCAAGTGACCAAAATTCAATTCTGAATTTGTAAAACGAAGCAAATGCCGACCTTAACTATATTACAAGTCTTATGGACGCCAACTGACTTATAATACTAAACTTGTTTCTAAGCAAAAAACTACTTTTATGAGATATATTTTTTTAGCCAATATCATAAGGGTTATTTATATCACTATTCTGTTACAAAATTTCAAGTCTTAATATTTAAAATACATGAAATAATAGCGTTAAATATATAGCATCAAATCACGTATGGGGGTCCAATCAATTTGATATAAAACTTATTGTAAAGCAAAAAACTCTTTTTTTATATTTTATTTCGATGCAGATTTAGCTTCAGATCATTTTATTGTGAGGCACACTTTTTGTAGGACTTAATATCATGAAGTTAGGATACTTTTTAAATTGCCACCATTTTTCAAAAAAAAACTTTTTTTTTCATACCAAATATTACGCTGAAGAATTCTATATGTTATCAAAAATGATACTTAAAGTTTTTAATAGCACTCTTCACGATTTTCTTAACCACTCTATCGGTCTTAACTTAGAACTACAATAATAATCAGATAAGAAACCAATCTGCGTGGGAATTGACAGATTCAAAAATGTATGTGCTTGCATAGCGTTATGTCATAAAATTGCCTGTCAGCGAATTTAAACCTCGCTTTTTTAATCACTCATAGCTGATTTTTATCTTTATCTTGTTTAAAATATGAGAAATGTAAAGTAACAAGAGCTGTCATTGCTAATTTTCTCTACGATTCGAATATAAATACATTATTCGCGTTAAAGAAGAAATATGCAAAATCCATAATCTTTCACCACTGAAAAGAATAATGACTTTACTAGTATTTTTTCCAATAGATAAATAATTTTTTTTTACGTTTATATTGACAAAAAAATATTGCAAAAATAAATGCAATAATGATATTTTACATAAATAAAGATATCTACAATAATTTACTGTATTATTATAATTACATATATTTTTTTATATATCAAAATTTCTAAAAAAGTCAATTGCGATCGCTAAATCACACACAAAATTAAATAATAAAATTACATATTAAATTTAATCCGAATTTATTTTATTATTAACGTTTTTTTAAATATATATAACTCACCATTATATACTGCTTTTATAATAGAATGTAATTTTTTCAATGCAATATACATTACATAATATTTCATTACAATTTAAAATTACTAGATGATTTGACATTTTATAATAATTTATTGGACTATTATAGTAATATATTATTCACATTAACACCTACTGAACTCAGTAATGATTAAATCAATATACCCATAGATACTTTTTTGCAATTCAATCGCCATAATTTACATTAAAATGCAATGTAGGTGAAACTAGCGATGAACTTAAATTATATTTATATTGTAACGTTTACGATAATATCATACGAATGCTAACTATATTTGACTTATTTGTGGTTATTTTGATTTAAAATATATTGTATGTGTCTACTATTCATAAAATTTCATTAAAATCATTTGATAAAATCAATCACGACTTGTAAAAAAATATTTTATATAGTTATTCACAAATTACTTGACCGATAGATATCCGTTGAAGTATGAAAACTTATTTTTGGAACGATATATTGCTTCTATTGGAGTACTGCAGTGATACAATTTGGGTCCATTGCTATTTCTAATGCTCATTAATGATATAGAAACAACAATGAATCGCTCATTTTTTTTTATTATATGCGGACGATTTTATTTTTTTAAAAGAGTACAGTCAATTTCCAATTCTTTAAACATACTAGAGAATCTCACTTCTTTATATAACCGATTGCCTTCCAATGTCATGAAATGTCACATATTTTCATTCTCAAGGTCATCGATGTCGACAAAATGCTCCTACCATTCTCAGTGATATATTCTAAAGAGACCTTTCTTTACAAAGGATCTTAATTTGAAGTTCGAGAACACTAGAAATTCAGCCTGCAAATTGTAGAGACTCACAGAAAATCGATAAAAATGATCAGTAGTTTTATCTTAATTTAGGAATATCGAGCGCTGTTTATGATGCTATAGTCCACGTCACATTAGAATCTGGCTTCATTATATACATTTCGGGCGTAATGAGTCAATGTATTAAATTGCGGCTACTTTTACGTGTACTAACTATTCCTGTTTTTCAGTGCTTTCATTTTGGGAGCGCTATGATATGTTTCGTTATTAACTCGCAGTGTTTATGTATTTAAAACACCTTTGAAAATTGCTCAAAAGCATAGTTCTTGCCTGTAAAGACTAATACTGGAGTACTTGATATCTCTACCATGGCAATAACCACTCGACTGCTCAATGCAGTACATCAATAAAATTTTCTCGTGCACATGCTGAGATGATTTTTAATTAAATATTATTTTAAATTGTTATTATATTTTACGCTTTTGGCTATTATGTCGCATTATATTAACCTGTCAAGTAATAGTGATCCTAAATGTAATAAATAAATATAATATATAAATTAAAATCATATTGACACAATCTCATTTTATATTGAACCTTGAACACCCACGACTAACCTCAACGTCTCACTTTTCGATGAGTATACAATTTGATTGACATTATATTAAGCAAAATATAATTCAATGTTAAGATGAAGGTTATTCAGATACATTTTCAGTGTCCATTGTTATTATTTAATGGTGTTTTTCATGTTGGTTATTAATAACAAGACAATTAAAGTAAGAAACTTGAACTAAGGATCGTAGTGTGTCATTCGAGAAGCACTGAAAATTTAGCAAAGCGCATTAAAAAGACACAGTATTGGCTACGATCTGAGGATGAAGAGTGACACGCACTTCAAAACGTCAGACTTCAAAATCTAATATATTTATATATATTCATAATAAATATATGTTTTTCTAAATGTAATCATAATAAATATAAATAAATCAATTTTTTACTGCTCCTATTGCGTTTGAGTGTGCGCCTACTACTTATAATTGCTTCTTAGAACAACCAGAGTATAGCCTAAACCCTAAAGCATAGTATTCGTTTCACTAATGGTATGAATGCCATATTCAACGTATGTATGTCATCAAATTACGGACCGTTCTTTGTAAGAGACATTAAAATAAAGGCAAACTTTTAACAATAAGCGGACGTTACTGAGCGACGCTTTTATTGTTCATTCCATTTTTAATTGCGTATTGTTTATTTTTTTTTTAAATAACTTATGCAAAAAATATGAAATAGTTAATTATTTCGCTGCAGTAAATCGACGGTGATGTAATTTTATTAAAAATAATTATTAAGCTTAAAAGAATACTCTTTTCTATAAATCTAAGCAGCAATTAAATTAAATTTAATTTCTGCATATAATTAAATAACAGATCGTTGAATGACACATCTAATAAATAAACATGTTACATTTTACAGCTTTAAGATAATCTTATGATTCAATTAACATTTTATTACATAGATTGTTAATTTTTTAAATAATACACATCCATAGATAATATAATAATACAAACCTTAATATTTTTAGAATATAGCGTATATTTTATTATATTCATAGACTTGTAGACTATTTTAGAAAATCATTACTATAGTATTTATTACGTACATATCTCACATTATTAACTTCATTTATTGCTCATTATAAAATTTTATTTTTAAACTACATGTATTTAAACCATAAAAATACAATATCTTGACGTATTACAAAATATTTTTTAGTATTTTAATCATTAACATGATATTGTAACTTTATTAGAAATTAGTTAAATAATATACTTTGAATCGTTTATAACATTTTACTGTAGGAGGTTAGCGATGCTGTAAGTTTTGACTTTGAGTGAACGTAAAATATAATTTACTATCCTCTAATTTTATAAAAATGGACGACAACATTCAATGGCATTTATCAGCGACATTCAGCATTTAATTAATATTGATATACAAATTTTTAATGATTGTTAAAAATGTTATAAATATAATAAGCTATCAACAAAAAAAATATTGGACATATTTATTTTTAAATGTAAAATAAATACATAAATTTATGTTTATAGTACAGTAAAACTAAGAGAGCTTATTTTTAAATTTATATAAAATACAAGAGTGATATGATTTAAAGTAATTTAAGACATGCTTAAATCACTAAATCTTAAAACGCTTGACTTGCTTTAGAGTTTATATTTTAAAATCGTTAGAATATTTATCAAGTTACTCATGTGTCTTGGGAAGATTTGTTGAACAAGTAAATAACATTAAATCTCATCCAACATTTATTCAATCATTTTTATTCACAGGTGAGCGGCCTAAAGTTTGAAACACAGCTAAGAACTCTAAACCAATTCCCCGATACATTATTAGGAGACCCTGCACGCCGGATCCGTTACTTTGATCCGCTAAGGTAATATTACCATCTATTTTTTTTATTTTTAATTATAAATATAATGCTCATGCCACATATATTTCCATATTACAGAAATGAATACTTCTTCGACCGTAACCGACCATCGTTTGATGCCATTTTATACTATTACCAGAGCGGTGGTAGGCTCCGCAGGCCGGTCAACGTACCACTCGATGTATTCTCAGAAGAAATTAAATTTTATGAACTCGGCGAGCAAGCCACCAACAAATTCCGGTAAGTACAACATTTATTTATTCATAAAATCATATAAAAATAATATAGTATATACGATGCACTCGGGAAGCCTTGTCAATTAGGACTAGACGCCGGAAACTTTAAATATTTATAGACGAGTTTCTCATAGAATTTAGATTGTTTTTTAGTGAATCAATTTTTTTGTTAAAAGTATGTATGGTGATGTTTTTTATGACTCATATTTAGAATTCATGCGGAATGATTTTTTATATAAACCAGATCAATATGATTCTGGGGTTTGAGTATTTATTAATCGATTTTTCTATTTGATTTTTTTGTGCGGTTACAGTTTGTGCAATAATTTTGTATATGCGTTGTCGTAAGATCAGGTTGAATTCTTGAAGATTCAGAGTTACTGCTTGCCTGGTCCAAATCGAACCATCAAACCGGCATAGTACGATTTTGACTAAAGTAAATAATAGCAATGTTTTGAGCTTAACCTCACTACTATTCACTAGTCCTCGATCCTTTGAAAAATGCATATGATTCAAAGCGAAACTAGAATCTTGCTGGTTATATACAAGTCTGAATCGTTTGCAGTGGTTTAAATCCGGCAAAAATAGTTATAATCGGAAAAAATGATACAAGTTCACTAACTGTTTTTAGGCGACAGATATTAAAAAAAACTTGCACACTTAACTTTATCGTAAATATTAATAAAACATACATTAAAACGACAAAGTACATATATTGAATGAAAAACAATTTTATTTTAAAATTATTAACTCATATTATAATTTCATGCAATACCTCAAAATATTTATAAAAAATCTTTCGTCAGCTTCTTCACTGATGTTCAAACCCTGCAATAGTTCTCTCCTAATTTTTTGGATTTTTCAGAGACCATTGATAAAAATCCATGAATTTAACTTACTTGAACTGCTACCAGAGCTCAATTGCAGTTTCCGATGCAACGCTTCGGAAAAATGATTAGTCCTATAGCTTCCATTTAATGTTCTATGATAAACGGAGCAAACGTTAGAGGGAAAAATCAGTGGAGCCTAAATTCTATTGTTTTTTAGGCGACCTACATAGGCGTTCATAAACCATTTTAAAATTGGTTCTAATTCATTGGATAAATGATTCTCCAGTTCAGAAATTGCATGTATCATATCTTATTCTGGAATGAATTTTTTAATTTAAAGCGAATTACGCATCAGAATTGTATCTGGTCAAAAGAGTACATGAAGCTAAATGCTTTCGAAGATTTTGTACCAGATGAAAAAAGCAACCATTAACGTTAGCTTATGGAAATACAATTTTATAATTAACATTTATATTTTCGGGATTAAGCAATGGCCACATTTTATCCACATCCACAAATAATTCTTTCATACTTTAGCTCCACATTACATGACTTTCACGAGCAAAAATTAAGATTCCCATTGGATCGACTTGTTTTGATCCTGAATCAGCTAAAAGTAAACGTTTAAATTGTGATGGACTGAATTCATAATTAAAATATTCTACAGGAATAATTATTGTTTTCCTAGTATCAGAAATATTTGGAGACTCTAAAGCATTCCTTGTCTGCAGAAGAAACATTTTCTAGAATTAGAGTTCTGATTTATGATCATTGTCGTATCTGCTATTTAACTCCTTGTGTTATTACTCTTGCCGCGTTTCCATAGCTGCTACATATGTATTCATGTCTTTTAGAAATGAATTATCCATCATTAACACTTGTCCAGATTCTAACTTTACAGCCTTTGTTTTTATTTTCACATCACCAGAATGGAATCAGCCCTTCTTTATTAATCTTGTCTTTAAAATAAACATCACCCTTCCGAGCATATTTTTCTTTGTCTTTTTGACTTAATGTCCCTGAATTATCATTTATGAAGAATATAAACTAGGGTAACTCAAATTAGTCTTTCACAACAATTATCTATAAATAACGCATAAGATATAACTCACATGTGCATAGAAAGATATATACTTATTTTCTTGCTGTGCTGAATTTTTTTCACCAAAAATTCGATGACACTGTTACAGTGTCTTAAAACCACGACAAAAATACTTTTTGCGAACATTTTCAGTCAAAATTCAAAAGTATACTGAGCGCTAGTTCTGGGTTATTGAAACTATTCTATGCAGTTTAAAATAGATAACTATAAAATATGCGATTTTTGGAAATTTCAAAAGTTTGTTCTCACAATAATTTCCAAATAAAAATTCGCGTAAATGGCAAAATCCATGATAAACATTTATCAATAGTGATAGGTATCTATATATAAAATACTGCCTTAAGCTGAAATGTTTTATGATATCAGGTAGCTCTCACAAGTTCTTGAATAAAAAAATCAAACTGCTTAAGTGATATTTTATGATTGAATAAGCACAAATAATAAGTAAAAATATATATTACATATTTTGTTTAGACAGTATAATGTTTTTATCTTTTGACTTGTTTCTAAAAAAGATTACTTATGTATATGTATATTTTAATATGTAGTAAATCATATTATTTAAATAATTAATAATATGTTAAAAATAAGATTAGCATTACATGTTTATTTGTATTGCATAATCATTGTATCGTCCAGAAAACCGTATCCCAGCGAAATATCTTGATAGACCTGAGTTCGAATCTCATATGAACTTTAGGATCTGTAGATTTTAATCAGTAATTTTTATTTATTTGACCGTCATAAAATGTCTGTTTAAAAATACACCGTGTTTTTTCTTCTTTGAAAAATATGAATGCGTAGAGTACGCTCGGGATAAGGGTGCCGGTTTGTTATTGTGTGCGTGTATATGTATATGAGAGGGAGAAGCGATGTAGCGTGTACTTCGTTGTCTCGCTTCTCTTTTAAGGACAGTCGCTGATTCGTCAACGCTGGTATTCGTCATTAAAGTGCAGTGTGGCACAGAAGTTCGATCTTCTCTAGTGATTTATTTCAATTAATTTTGTGTTGATATTCGTTTAAAACCCAGATATGCCCACTGTCCCATGGGTAGGTCACTAAGCTCGTGCCACTGTTTTTTATTTATAAATGAAATTTTAAGAAAACAAAATTTCTTGGGCATATCTGGGTTAATTGATATCAAGGCTTCAAATATACACTGTAAGTTATTCGTTCTCTTACCCGTGAATTAAAATATTTTAATTATTTTTCCATTAATCCGTACGTTGTTGGTTTTTTTACACTATTCTCTGTAAGGCTTGAAAAAGTTATTATTCTTATCGTTGCGCCAATGATAATTTTTTAATTTATTCAATGGATTCTAATGATTTAATAGAGTCGTCGAGCTGCGAATAATTTCTTTCCCCATTTTATATCTTTTTGCTTTTGAAGAATAGCTAAAGACTTCATTATTTTTTTGACTAGTGAAAGATTTTGAATTTTGCAAATATTTAATTAATGACATCAATGTCTGGTTTCTTCGATTATATAATATATTTTTAATTGTCTGTTGAAATTTCCAACTTAGCTCAGATGTATGTATGTTAAATAAACATATGTTTTCTTTTAAAATAAAAAAATTAAATATTCTGAGCGAAATTGTTTTGAGCCACACAGTTCACGCACACAATAACAAACCGGAATCCTTATCCCGAGCGTACTTTCTACCTTTGTACGAATTTATAGTTAATCTCATACTTCATGTACTCAAAAAAAGAGTGAATCCAAATATGTTCGAATGCTCTGAAACACGTATGACATTAATAAATAGAAAAAATACCTGAGAACCTAGATTGCATTACTGTAGTGCTCCAAAATGAGCGAAATACTCATCAAAGCGAATTAGAAATTACACAGAACATCTTTGTGACAAAATATTACAAATTATCTCATGTTCTTAATAAACGATCTTTTGTCAATGCTAATTTTTATAAATTAATAAAAATTAATTTATTAAGATTCGATAATATTTGTATATCAAATCTATCAATAAAAGAAAATATTTTATATGCTTTGGTTCAAATTTAAGTATTGCCATAATAATCAGCCAATATTTAATTGTTTTTATTAGCTTTATAGAAAAGTTTAGAATTTGTGTCGTTCCGGAGGTTAGTGATCTGTAGCAAATTTTAGAATTTGTTTATTTGGGGCTAATTGGCAGTTTTAAAGTTTCATTGAACCAGTTGCTTTAAAATGGACATTTTCAGATTGCATGCATTTTAAAGTGGTATTTATTTTTAAAACTAAACTTATTATTTTACCGCATAAAATATTTTCTCTGTATATTTAAACACATAAAATTATCTATTTCGAGCGCTATTATTATTTTACCTCCGATAGAATGTCAAATTTTTCGCTTGTCGTTAAAACCGATGTCGTCACTTCATTTCAAAGCAAAATCTGCCGGCGTTAATCTCCAGGGATTATTGGATCTGTTTGGTCAAATTATTGTATGCACGTGGGCTTGTTATCAACTTGTTACGTTTAACCCGATCAGAAACATTTTTAAATTCATTGTAATTGATCAATGCGTTACAATGAGATAGTGAAACAACAGACTGAAATCAGTCTTATATGTATATTACATTTGAGTCAAACATTGAAAAAACATATTTTTGACATATCATCTTATTCACTTCTACCGTGGATATATTATATTTCTCGTTATTTAATTTTCAAATGAACGTTATATAATAATTTTCGATAAGCAGCAATCTTTTTCTGTTCTCTTTGCTTGTCGTGGTAAAAACTTCGATCAATTTTAATTGTACACTATCCGTCGTTTTGTTCCCATATTTCACAAAAAACAAGGCTGCACGTTTCTAAAACAGCCCGTTCTATTTTTAGGCCAAAAGCGTGACCCAAATTACAACAAGACTGAAAATGCACTAACCCTTGTGAATAGAGAGCGATATTTTTATCTAGACCCTGTACATGTGCACTGTACCATTAATAAGAGCTTATTTGCATGTGAAAATGTGCCTAATCTCGTTTTAACACGTACTACGAATGCTTCATGTAGATGATCCTATACAATGTTCACGTAATAAAATTGGTTCCGAATGTGGGTTGATTATGGCTAATGGGTGATTTGCTTTAATTAATTGTATATGTAGTAAATATTTTAATAAAAGATTAGTACAAAGTTTTTTACTTTGACTTTGACATACATAATTTGATAATGGACTTGTTCTCTTACTTATACTTTTTATACACCTATGTATATGTAGCAACTTTATATGAAAAACATATAATTTACCACCAGTAGTCCGGTTTTCACCTTATTTCGTGCATTTACGTGCTCTGCTACCGATCTAAGTGCTACAACTTTTATATCAATCGATCAAGGAATATATGATGAAAAATAGATATAGATTATTAAGAACTTTTAGTGGGAGTTCTTTAAAAAGTTTCTTAGAAGTCAAGCAACGATAATTTTTGGACAAGAGTTTTAAAGCGGATCGATAAAATTTTCAATTTGTATTAAAACACAATCCTTTGGTTGCAATGTTGCAAAATACACAAAAGGTTATTTTTAAGCGTTTCTCTAACTCAAATTATACGGCAGTTATCAGCGACATTAACTTTAGGCGAGAAACTGTATTTTGCTCTCTTGGTGAAATTTGGATGTACAGAAAAATTAATTGCTGGGGGAGCACAATGGAGTACAAAAAAATCGAAATATTTGTATACTGATATTCTCACAGATTGAATCTTGTTTTATCTCAATCTGTTTAGGATGTAATAGGGTGCTAACGTTTTTTCAAATATATATTATCATTTTTTTGTTGATCTTCAGAAGAGTATCTTTTCTCGATTGTGAAATAAAGAAACGTTTCTCTGCGGCTGCTCCTATACAATGGAATTACAATGGTTTTGTGAATTCAGAAGAGAATCGAAGATGAAGATCAATGGGATTTTAATGCTGTGATTAATGCAGAAGCTATCTACAAGATTTAGAATTTAGTCTCAATCTATTTACACCCATACTTAATTCTGCAGATATTTTATTTAATATTTTGCAAAAAAAACATTCGACATGTCTTATTGTTCAAGTGAAATAAAAAAAATTGCGGAATTTTTTAATAACAAAAAAGAAGATTTTGACTCATAGAAGAGTTACATGATATTATACAATAGAAGGTCTGAAATTGAAGTATAAAGCTTGATATGTCGAAATACTTGAAACAACCGTTTCAAAGCTATTGATAATTTAAAATTTATGGTACTTTTAAGGAATACGAAAATAATTTTCCAGAATCATTTCAATGCTCGTATGAAACTTTTTTTAATTTCATGAGGTTGAAAAGTGAGCTTATTAATATATATTCGTCACCAGAATTCTGTTTAAAATCTATAAATTGCATTAATAATGCGATTATTAATAATGAACTAAACAATATTTTAACGGTACTTCTGTTAAAATATCTAAAATAAGGAAATAATTATTCCAGATCACTAATTTGGATTCATAAATCTATATGATTATAAAAAATCAGTAACAATTTTGAGACAATGGACAATGGACTGCTCTATAAGATAAAAGTAAACCTGCCGACCAAAATTTATAAAATATTAGAATCCTTGAAGAGATAGATACTTTCGCGTGAAAATCAACGCGGAGTGAACGAAGCTGAAAGAAATCAAATCCGGAGTTCCACAGGGAAGTGTATTGGGACCGGTACTCTACCTAATTTATATAGCTGATCTCCCAAAGATAGGTTCAGCAACAACAGCGATATTTGCGGAAGATACAGCTCATCATGACTCTCTTCAGAGAAACCTTCACGGAATCAAACAATGGATGAAAACTTGGTGAATGGAAGCAAACATGACAAAATCAACGCATGTAACGTTCACAATAAATAAAAAGACCTGCCCAAATGTTTCGCTAAATGGTCAAATATTACAATAAAAATATAGTATATCTGGATAGAAGACTCACATGGTGGAAACGTATCTTTACTAAAAGGAAACACTGTGGATGATGGGAAGAAGATCTCAAATGACACTGGAAAACAAGTTACTAATGTATAAGATGTATCAAACCAGTATGGACATACGGAATTCAACTTTGATTGATTCTAAAATAAGGTTCTACGAATGATAGTTGACGCTCCCTAGTATGTTCTTAATGACGTAATACATAACGAGCTGAACATATAATTTATAAATGAGAAAATAAAGAACAAATACACGACATACAAACAAAATGGCAACCGAAGTACTTGACTGTAAATATGACGACACCAGAAGACTGAAACGATTTAGATCATCTGACATACCTGACGGATATGATAAATAATAAATAAGTATAAACAAATAAATTAGTATTTTATAAAATAAATTATATTTTGTAATAATAAATATGGAGAGTCATCCAATAGGATATTTTCTTTTCATGTCAACATCATAATAAAAAAAATTGCTAATTGTTTATATATAAACAGATTGAAAATAAATATACAAAGAAAATATATTATATACATAATTGTAAATGTTGTTATGCTAAAAAATGTCTGCATTTTGAAATGTATTATTTTTATACATCTAATCATGGCAGATCATAAAAAAAGTTTATATTATTAAAACCGTATACACATAATCTTGATAGTCGTTGACAGCAATATGTAGTTTAACTATATTTACATAGATAATGGCTTCTGAGATTAAGACTAAAATACATTTTTTTAAATAACAAATTAATCCAAAAAATTTTAACTGTAAATATATATCTCTATGAAAAGCTTCATTATAAACTGGAACGTTGTATGAATTTAATACACAGATCGAAGTAGCACTAGTTTGACCTTTAGGAACCGAGCCCTGGATATTTTCCAGGTGCAACGAGCCTGCGCTTTTGCTCCTGTCAATGCCACACACTAGTGTGTCAACATTGCCCCCACGCGTGCGTATAAATCGACATCACTGTGTGACATTGACCTTGCACATCCGAGCAAAACAGACACATTGCACGTCGTTCTCGATGCGAGTCTATCATAAAGAAATGACAGGGTTGTCGAGTATGAATACACCAAATACCTGTTATTTTATAAAATCCATATTGATGCCTTTTTTTAATTTGTACTTCGTCTTGACTCTAGGGATTCGTATCCCTGCATACTTTGCAGAAATTTTATGGAAAATAAGAATTGCTCCTCGAGTTATTTACTATCCATCCCAATACAAGTAGTCCTTTTTTATCTCAATTTTGTTTCGAAATCTTCTCAATAAAAAATTATTTTATGCCTTCAAAAAACATTTGTGAATAGAATGTTTATAGGCGGTGTCTACTATGACCGAAATTCGCTAACTTGGCCAAACAAAAACAGCAAGCTTATATTGAAGTCAACAAAATTTGAATTCTTTATATAATATAATAATAATGCGCGTCTCCCTATGATGAAAATGACTCTCGATAAAATCTTGCTACTCTACAGACATTTATTTTGAACAATGCAACACATACGATGTAAAAAATGGGTTATCAAAATATTTTTAATCTTTAAAAAAAATATATTTCGAATCATTAAAATAATAATAAACATTTATAAATGATTTATTGTTTCGTTAAAAAAACGACATTTATATCAGGATTGCCTAATAAATATAAAGTTAAAAGTCATTGATGCACATCCTGTTGATCAATCAAATATCTTTTGATGCCATTTTAGTGTCTAAATCCTAGCAACCCTAATATGACGGAGCAGGATACTTGTGTGCGTGCGTATTTGTGCATGCACATACACACGTATAAACACGTGGCGGTAACGCGCGTGCGTCGCGCCAAAAGGAGGGGTCTGAGTCCCACATCGATCTTTCCCGTTCCCTGGACACCTGGGCCTCCCTGCCCTCGCTGGCCCATGGAACAACAATCTCGATTTTAAGTCCCGGACATCAAGGTACTGAAGGGGAAAGATAAGCGGCTGCAACAGTCCTTTCTTGGACGGAGAAAGGTTGAGGAGGGTCATACCTAACGTATGACTCCTTTCGGTACACTTGGTATTTTACTCATTATACAAAATAAATATATTATAATATAATAAATCATACACTTCATAATATGAAAAGTAATCTAATAATCGCGGTAGATTTAGAGAGCTTTTCGTTAGCCAACTTAAAATATATTCAATATTCAATAGAAATAAATAGCAATTATTGTTATTTATAAAATTCGCAAGAATAGACACAAAATTAGTGTTATTTATAAAATTCGCAAGTCTTTTTAATATTTTTAACAATTTTATAAAAAAAAATTATTGCTGTAAATTTATATGTTTATATAGTAAAGTATAACATTATTAGTATTAATTTAATTGCTATTATTTATTTATAAAAAAGCTTTAAACTTAAAGTAAGCATATAATAAAAATACTTTATTTGAAATCCCAATATTATAAATCTTGTGAGAGTGCAAAGATTAGTCAAATATTTCAAAATATTATAAGTAATATAAACCACAAGCACAACTACTCAATATGGTAAAGGACAATATTATTTTAACAAATCTGAAAACTATTACTATTTGTATTTTTTTAAATAATTTTATGCCATTAGATTAGTGTTTAAATATGGGTGCCGCGGCTGACTCATATAAAGTCCAATTTTCGAGCAGCTGAGACCGTATATCGACAATAGCGCGGCGAATGTTGGCTTCTAAATCGTCCATCGTCTCTGATTTATCGGCGTAGACTAGCGATTTCATTATCCCGCAGAAAATAATTCAAAGGTGTTAAATCACAGCTAATTCACATGTTCATTACGCGAAATTATGCGCTCATCGAATGTTTCCTTTAATAAATTGATTGTAGTTGTGTGGCATGTTGCATCGTCTTGTTGAAACTAAAGCTTTTCCACATTAATGCCATTTAATTGTGGAACGAAAAACTCTGTAATTGTATATTGTTTTTAAATAAATATGGACCAATGATTTCACAAGCCCATAAATCACACCAAGCAATGACTTTTTGTAGATGTAACGACGTCTCAACAACAGATACAGTCAACATTAAAATTTTCCAAAATTATTTTTAATTTTTTTAATTGTTAAATACATTATTAACTTACGGTCCCCTGACTAACAGTACCACCATAAAAAAAATTAGAAATACAAATCTGACTGCGAATAAAAAAAATAACACAACAAAATATATGTATTTACAATTTTTAATATTTATAATTTGCTAGTTAACAATTACACTTGTGAGTATGTATTGTTACAACATAACTTTCAATCCCCGAATAACGTTTTTTTTTTATTTTGAATAAAAACATATGAGTAATAATTTATTCAATACCAACTGTTCATTACCTCTGAAGATTTCAGACGTCGGTTGGCAGTGGAGGAGGTATTTTCGTGTCGGGCACGTTCGTGCATAATGTCAAACACTGCCTAATCATCGTTCAATTCTAAATTGGCCCGAATGTGATTCTCGTCTATAGGAATGAGAATTGGATTTCCCATTCTATCGCAATGTTCGGAACGCATACCGAACGGTTTGGCGCCGCTGTAAAAGCACCGCTCCGGGTATTTCCTATTTTAACATCCATATCACACTTGAATAGAAGCTCATTTTCCAACGAACTAAGGCCGTTCCCAAGTTTTTAATCGCATACATATTTATGCATACATGCAAACCTAGTACGTGAGGATGAGAATCTCGCCGGAACACTCGATATTATTACTTTTTATAGTTTGCTCTGATAATGTGAATTAAAAGTTTTCTTGTTCATCATTTCCGCGTGACAGGGCTGGCATGAACTTTTGCGAGGCTGGGTTCCAAAATTTTTTCGAGGCCTGAAAAAATTACATTTTATACATACTTTTAGGGCTATTTTATAATGCATTACATTTTTACATACATTATCACACAAGAAAATATTTTTATGAAATGGTAAGTAAAACATTGTACGGTGTCTAAGTTAAGCAAAAGCACTTAAAAAATTTGTTGAAAGTATAAATGGAGTTTAACTTTTTTTTGAATAATGAGAAAATCATTGAATAAAATAATCCGTTAATGGACGTCGAATGGTTTTCTAAATAAATGCTTAAATTAATTGAATTACAAAGTGTTAAGAAACAATAATTTTCATTAAAAGTAAACATATAAATGGTGGCGCAGAAGTCACGAACCTCTGTAAACAATTTATAACTTATTAATTAGGTAGCTTTGTTTTGTTTTTTTCAAATAATAACCTTAAGTGAACCCTTACAATTAATCATGGAAAGTTTGACTACGGAGCAATGAACGAAAGTGCTCGACTTATTTTTTTATAAAACAACAGTCAATTTTGAAGCTCGTATTGCATATCGACGTGTGAAGGATAGTCTTGCTGAAAATACAACAACATCAACATCATAGCTTGTGTTATCCAGAACATCACTGCAAATATTTTTTAAGTTATAAATCTGCACCTCTTACCATATAAAATTCAATTAGTGTTAGAATTGAATCAAATGGATCGAGAAAATCGCCTTAAATATTCCCTTTGACTCCAAAATTATGCCAGACAAAACAATAATTCTTCATGAGTGATGAAGCTCATTTTCACTTGATTGCGTTTGTTAATAAACAAAACTGCTGGCTAAGCTAAGCAGACACGCACAGATATGTCTGATGGACACCAGGACAGATCCGACCGAGCTTCGCCACACACGCAAACTGTCTGAACTCGGACATCAGTCTCAATACTTATCAAAAAAAAATAAAAAAACGATTGTCTGATGTTTTTTTAAAAGAGCAATAACTTGCTATAATATCTGTTTGAAAGAAATTTCTTTAAAATGGACAAACAAAAAGCCATGCTCACCAGATTTAAGACACCTGATTTTTGAATACTTGAAAGAGCATGTTTACGTAAACAAGCTTCAGACCATTCAAGCCTTAAAACTGAACATTGGGCATGAAATTCGAGCAACACTGAGAAAGCTCATGGAAAATACAGTAAAAATAGAGATCATGGCAAAAATCAATGTTATCAGTGTCCTGACGGACCGTATAGTAAATACATAATATTAAAGAAACGCCTATTTGTAATGTATAGGCTTTGTTAAATGTTTATATTTCACTACATTTTATAGAAAATATATCAACAACAAGAGCTTAAATTTTTTAACAAAAAAGGCGTGGTTTAGATTTGTGCATCTTTTCAATATCTCCACAGATGAATGGCATAACTTTTAAAGCTTGAATGCATTTGATTGATATGTGTATTTGTTTCGTTTCAGGGAGGACGAAGGATTCATCAAAGAGGAAGAGAAGCCGTTGCCGAGCAATGAGAACCAGCGCAAGGTGTGGCTGCTGTTCGAATATCCGGAGAGCTCTCAAGCGGCCCGAGTCGTAGCCATCATATCCGTCTTCGTTATTTTGTTATCTATCGTCATCTTTTGTCTGGAGACACTGCCAGAGTTCAAGCACTATAAGGTGTTCAATACCACGACGAACGGTACCAAGATCGAGGAAGACGAGGTGCCCGACATCACCGATCCGTTCTTCCTCATAGAGACCATCTGCATCATATGGTTCACGTTCGAGCTCACCGTGCGCTTCTTAGCGTGTCCCAACAAGCTCAACTTCTTCCGTGACGTCATGAACATCATTGACATCATTGCCATCATACCGTACTTCATCACCTTGGCTACCGTAGTGGCCGAGGAGGAGGACACGATGAATCTGCCGAAGGCGCCCGTGAGCCCTCAGGACAAGTCCACCAACCAGGCGATGAGCTTGGCTATCCTGAGAGTCATCCGGCTGGTCAGAGTGTTCAGGATCTTCAAACTCTCTCGTCATTCCAAAGGGCTACAGATCTTGGGGCGCACGCTCAAGGCCTCGATGCGCGAGCTCGGGCTACTTATTTTCTTCTTGTTCATCGGTGAGTGATTATATCAATATTTATCTTAGTCCTATTATATTGAATACAGTGAATATATTTTTATATCAGCACTGATATAAACATATACAAATGTGATGGAAATAGATTTTTCTTATAGAATATACATTTGTATCATAGTATTTATCTAATAAATTGGCTGTAAATGGCAGCGACATCAAACTCAAGAGTGTCGTTTAATAATTTATTATGCGTTTGAAAAATCAGAGTGCCGATTCTAACTACGCGCTTGTCTGTACCCGTCATACTTACAACTTGGTTTTAACAATTGAATTAGTGGCTAATCTTTTAATAAATCATATATTTTTTTATAAATGCATAAGTAAAGCTTTAGTTCATATTTGGTTCTATTTAACTGATATGTACTATTAAGTTTACGATTTATAGCAAACCTCTAATGAAATTATGGTGATAAAACATTTGAGCAGAAAATGAGTTAATACTATAATAAATATACTACATAACGAAAAGGTTTTACTCAACACCTATTACGGTAGTAAGAAAAAATATGCTATTTAGACATGAAACTAAAAAGTTGTATATTACTTCTGATGCAGATTATAAAATATATTAACTCCTATATTTATATCTAAAATTGTACTTCCGATGAAATATTTTATATTAATTACGTATTTACATCACAAACGAGCTTTTAAGTAATTGTACACTTAATTACCGATGAAACCATTAAGATTATATTTTAGACTTTACAGTATCTCGTTGACTGATGCGAAGACTGCATTAAATTGAAAACTAATCATACTTGCATTAATTTACAGGTGTGGTACTCTTCTCTTCGGCCGTCTACTTTGCTGAAGCTGGAAGTGAGAATTCATTCTTCAAATCTATTCCTGACGCATTCTGGTGGGCCGTAGTCACCATGACGACCGTTGGATATGGAGATATGACGTAAGTAAACAGATTTATGCGAATTTTCAAAATCAAACTTATTTTTTTGACTCTTCTATATTTGGATATGGCTGTGTTGAGAATGAATCTGATATATTATATTGTACAATAGTCACTATGATTTAAGTGCCCTAATTTTAGTTTTAAATGAGTATAATTCTATATATTATTATCAATCATAAATTTAAAAATATTTTTAGTACTTTGCAATATATTATATATAGAACGATTATTTTCTTTACAAATTGTCATTAAAATTTATCTAGACTATAATCACCGATGTCTCATTATTTATGACATAACATCGCATACGATTTAAAATAAACTTAACCCTTGAGAAGACATGTATATATAATCCAGTATATAACTGTTAGTTCTATAATACAACTCTAGAGATTCATATCTTAGTACGACTTTTTTTTTAAAATAATAAGTGAAATAGATAATAAATTTGTATTTTCTTATGTACAAATGTATGCAAAATTGCGTTTGATCTTTAAATGAACAAGAGAGATTATTTCGTTATATTATGATAGCTAGATCAGATCTGCATATTATATTACACTGCTAAATTTATTATTTATAAATTTATTTTACATTGCTCAGTGTTATTAGAATGGCCCAAATATGGCTGTAAAATATAAAGAAGTGTAATCTAGAATAATTTAAGTGAATATATTTGCATATTTTTTATTATCTATTGCCAAAACAGTCTAAAATTTATTTGTTTTTTTCTTCTCTTCGTCAGATATAAAATACTTACATCAAACTGTGTCTTTAAAGAAACATTTTAATACTCAGTGCTCATCCATACAGTATACAAACTTGTATGGGGGTCCGATCAATCAAATATATAGCTTGTTTTGAAGCAAAAAACTATTTTTTTATATATTTTATTTCGATGCAGGTTTATCTTCTTAACATTTTTTATTTTATTTTGTTATCAAATATTATAGGAGTGCTTAATATTTCTATATTGTTACAAAAAAATAATTCACTAGTCAATGCAAGTCTTATAAACGTTTGTATGGGGGGGGGGGGGCGATCGACTTATAAATACTAACTTGTTTCGAAGCAAAAAACTATTTTATTGAGATAACTTATTTTTTAGCCATTATTATAAGGGTTAACAAGAGCTCTATTCTATAACAAAATTCAACTCTTAATCTTTAAAACAAATGAAATAACAGCGCTAACTATATGGCAAGTTGAATAAAAGCTCACATGGGGGGTCCCATCAATTTTAATATAAAACTTGTTTTAAAACGAAAAACTATTTTTTTTATATTTTATTTAGATACAGATTTAGCTTCTGAACATTTTTTGTGCTACGCACTTTTTTCTAAGATTTTTTTCCCATGCCATTTTGTAAAAAAAATCATATATTTTTTTTCTTAGTTAATTAGTTCGATAAAAAAGTATCCTAACAATAATTGAAATTGTGTTAATCATAAACAAATTAAAAAATATAGTGAAAAGTCTTGAGTCTCTTAATCTGGAACACACAACAACTAACGAAAATTAGAATTTCATATGTACATATATATCTTATTTTTTTTATCATATTATTTCTTGGGGGAGCAAAGATTTTCTGCTTCGAAATGTATTCTCAAGTTTTTTTTTCTTACAGCCCTGTGGGTGTTTGGGGTAAGATTGTCGGTTCCCTCTGCGCTATTGCCGGTGTGTTGACCATCGCCCTACCCGTGCCTGTCATCGTGAGCAACTTTAACTATTTCTACCACCGTGAGACCGACCAGGAGGAGATGCAGTCTCAGAACTTCAACCACGTGACCAGTTGCCCGTACTTACCGGGGACCCTAGGTGAGTTGCCCAAATGTACGTATTCAAAAATCACTACCTAAAAACAAAAACGGCCAATGCAACGCTCTCTAGTCTACGTGTCGTCGATGTGCTGCTTGCTGTTCGGTGTCATGACTAGTTGGTAGTATTTTTAATTTTATTTAAAATCATAACGTTTAAGGCCATATTTCACAATAAAATGTTTTAAAATTAGAAATGCGAAAATACCGCAAATATTCATCGTCAACTTGTTTCTGTTTCTAACAATTACAGGCAAAATAGTGTGGTGAATTTGTCACTCGTTAGTAATAATATCGTTTTAGTACGCGTTTAGAACTGGTGTTAAAAAAGAGAGCAGATCGTTGAAAGCAAGAAACTTATTCCCAATCTTAACAAATGCAAGCTGATATTTTAAGATAGTTTAGGTCAATCTCAAAATAACATGTTTTAGACATATTTTTTTTGCTTTTCAATATATCTATATTGTTGTTTAGGACGAATTTCTTAAAATATTAAAAAGTTATATTTTTAATATATAATTGTATTAAATCACTTTTAACAAAAACAATGCTTTATAAATAATCGTACAAATATCAAATCACATATTTTAGTACTTCCGCAAAAACATTAATATTAGATCAAGATTGAAAAAAAGTCTACATTGTTCATGCAGCCTTGGATCCTTAAATAACTTACTCCCTTTCGTTTCGTATTTGAATAATGAATTCACGTTACAAAAATATTTCATTGTACATCCAGCACTGGATCCTCAAATAGCTTACACTCTCGTTTTAAATCCAAATAATAATAAATTGTATCCAGTAAAAGCCGCAATTATAGATTTCTGTATATAAATGTTCAATTATAATAAATATTAACTTCTTTACTTTTTTCTTTAGGATTTTTTTATTGTAATTTTTGCCCTCATTACTTGTTTTAATGTTTTAAATAGACGCCATTTTAAAATAAAATTCCGAGTCA
Organism: Plectrocnemia conspersa; assembly: GCF_051122295.1. NCBI lineage: Eukaryota > Metazoa > Arthropoda > Insecta > Trichoptera > Polycentropodidae > Plectrocnemia > Plectrocnemia conspersa. The sequence goes on from NW_028277169.1 coordinate 694,142, forward strand.
GACTGGCTAACGATTAGCCGATATATTACTTCTCAAAAAACCCAAATAAATAACAAAAAATGTTTTTTTTTTTAAATCAATGAGTTAATTTACGCGTCCAAAATAACATTCACTCTCTTAGGGTGTAGCTCAAAACTGTTAATAACTCTAAAACTACAAAATTAAATTTTTCTATACTTCTTATAGAGAAGTTTTAAATTAAGTGGTTTTGATAAACGTCGTTTTCTTCTTTTGAGTGTCAAACGGTCGCCTCAACTTTGTATTAAGGCAATGAATTGTTGACGAAATCAACACTCATTATAGATTTTAGCACAAATATCTTTTACTAATATGTATTTTTACAAAAAAAAACATACACATTTTAATTACATTCAATTCAATCCCACATATTTTAAAAAAATATATTGAATCTATGTATTTGTACTAGATATTTGAGCTTAAATCTAAAACTATATTTCAAACTCATACACCACTGTTAATAAATATAAAATAGTATCATTTCTAGAACATCACTAATTATGTATTATTTAATATTAAATAGATGCATTTCATAAAAATATATTTTAAAATCAAATATATATTTTAAAATTGGCATTTTGTTATTTTTATTTTTGAGAATGTTTTTTTGAAGTAAAATTAATATTATTTTGATTATTTTTATTGCGTATATTTAGCATGAATTTAATAAAAATAAATAGTTTATTATTTAATGTTACTGTGAATATATTGTAAATTTGTTTTTAATTTAATATTATTTTAGTTATATTTATGGTTATTTATTTGTAGTGCATATGTATATATAAAAAATATGGTTGAGTAAAAAACAAATAGATAAAAAAAAAGCATGTTATTTCATATTTAATAAGATAATTTACAAAAAATAATATTTTTTATATTATTTACACCCTGATTTCGATATTTTTTTATTTATTAAAAAAACATTTAATACACATAAATTATTGTAAAAAATAACTACATATTATCTAAGGTCTGATTATATAATACCTCATTATTTTTTTAGCTATTTTCGAAGCAGACGAATTGTTTATTTGTCATTATACGTAATAATTAAAAAATATATTCCAATAACTCAATCAATCACATCATTATCATTATGTTTATTAAAAAAATTGCTATTGTAATTAAGATTATATACATATATATTTAGCTGTTTGAGATGTGAGGGCTTTCGTATCGCGCTTTTTCTTACTAGCATCTCGTTTGCCGACGTGATTTCGTGGTCATCATCTTGGGCGAAATTTTGACGTTATCTCATCCGCCATAGACATCTTTGATTTAATCTTGTGTTTTATTATTTTTACGTTATATTGTTACTAAAGTAAAGGAATAACAAGTTAATTAATTTTCGAATATGTTTATAAAATTTAATTTAATTTAACTAAGTAACGTATTTGTAAAAACTTAAACAATAAAATCACATTAATTTTAAAAATAATATATATTTCAAAATTATTATAATTACATACGTGTTTTAGACCGCATTTTTTATTGTATTTTCTTTCTCTATATTTCGCCAAAATATTTTTGGCATCATCAGGAGATTTTGATCTTATTATATCGCGTATAAAAATAAACAATTTATGATATAAACAGTTAACGTGCTATATATAATTTAACTATCGAATATTTTTTTCAATACGCTCCTATGCACGGAGCAGATAGTGCAGTAGTGTTCAATTGTACATTAAAATGTTTTTGACATAAAAATCAAGTGAAAGTGCGAATTAAAATCCTGATGATGGCAAAAATATTTTGGCGAAATATAGAGACTGAAAAATTAAATCTAGCGGGAAAAAAAATAATCAATGATTCAACTAGTTCGTGGTCTAATTTGGTTTGGTTTTAATCTAACGCTGTTTTACAAAACATATTTTTGAGAAAAAAAAGGTTGTCTATAATTTTATTTTATAAATACAATCACGAGTTAAACAAACAATAATTATAGTTATTATTTTTAAAATCTTTTAATCTTGTTAGCAGCGAAAAATCTGTATAAAATAATAATGTACACATCAATTTTTTCATCACTACTTATTATGTATAGGCATATAAATAAATAACAACACCATATTTTTTTAACGTATAAACTTCATACTATTTTTTACGCATTTTTTTTAGCCCTGAACATATCCCATGAGTTTGTATAAGATTGATAAATTTTTACGCGGCTTTTCTTAGAACGGTGTACCTTTTTTCACTTCTTTAAATTTTTGTTTTCTAGTTGAATTAAATTATGCGCCAAAGATATTCTATCGGCTTAATTAAGAAGTATTCTAGGCCAGTTCAAGAGTTTTTCACATATTTCCTTGTATTCTGAAATATATTAATCAAGCATTATTATTTTAATCTCATTTTTAAATAAAATATTTTTGCCCAATGAGAGGGTGCTCAGTCTAAATTTACGTTCATGTGTTTTTCATAAAAAGGATAAAAAAATTCAGAGCAATTATCGGTACGATTAAGTAGATACCTTCCACTCCGAAATATAAGAAGCACCTTCATATTATTCAGCTCTCTGGATTTCGCACAGTTGCCAGGAGACATTTTTCCCTGCCAGCTGAATGCACTTCATCTGATTCGTATACATTTATTTTACTCCCATCAGGGAGTGTCACTCTTTCTCAATCTAAAGAAATTCAGATTGTGTCGATTGGTCCATTTGACGCGCTTCTTTAGCAAGTATACAACTTCATAAACGTTGTCCATATTGATTTTTTTATCAAATGTTTCACAAATACTCAATGGTAAAATCTAAGTCAAAAAATACTTATCACGTAAACTCATTCGATGGTAGTTATTTTTACTCTTAATCGTTAACTTATTTACACAATAATATCGAATTTTTACGCAATCTAAATTGTGAACAATTATCATTTTTATAAATATTTTCATTACGAAAGCTAACCACTTAGGAACAATATTATATACAAATCTCATATTTCTAGCTATTTTATTGTCGTACATTTATAGATTTTTTTCATTAGTTTATTAATGGTTCATTGAATATATTTCATCTAGCTTTAGCTTTAAAGGGTCAAGTTGTAAATTACAGATTATCGTACCTTACCTCAAAATTCCTATTGCACACTTTAACAGCGTTTTCTCTTTCGATACCTAAAGTTGTTTTGCTGCATTTTTCAGGCCAATACCTGAAGAAGTCTTCGATGAGTGACTCAGCCTCCGACATAATGGAGATCGAGGATGGATTCATGCTAACCGGTGGTGCCAACGACCCCTGCCGCAAGATAGCCAACAACGTGCGCCAGAACAATCTGAACACTCACTTCAACGCCAACTTCAAACCCATCACTAACCCCGTCAGTATCGAAACTGACGTCTGACTACTAAGTAAGCATCCGTTCATAACCCATAATAATACACATATAAGGCGAATATTATTAAGTAATGCTTAATCATGTTACTTGCGCTGCCCGCGAAACGAGTCTTTTTTTATCCATACCGATGATTTTAGTTCTTAAGCTTATATTTTGATTTCGCATACATTCATCTCACCGCCAATTCACCCATTACACGTGTGATAATGCTGATTTATTGCCAGGCGCTAAAAATCAACAAACCGGAGCCGCAGAAAATGACATGAGCAACGCAATCGATGTTTACCAACCGTCTAGTTCTTACCAGAGATTCGACGATTTTTATTTAAAACCAAACACTTCCTTCAAATACGACGAATACAGTGATGACATGAAATACTCCGACAACGAAGTGGGACCGGAAAACTTTCTGATATCGTCGTCTGGCTCCGTGAGTATTTAAAATTAGCAATAAAATGAGAATTGGGAGCGGGATATAATTTTCCGAGAATTCTCGGGATATTCCTATATACATACATAATTATTTTTTAAATTCAACTTATAATAACAAATAGAACAAAAAAAAGGTTATTATATTTTTATTAATACTTATGTTTATTATAAAAAGTTTATGTTTGAAAATCTAATTTACTGTACTGATGATTCCCAAGCAGATATAATCTCAGAAGGGGAACACATACGGTAAAATATGTTTTGTAGTGCGTCATGGTGGTCATTATAGGGCCGATGATTTTGAAAGTGGGGCAAGCCCATATTATGTTATTGTTGGATAATTAATGGTTTGCGTTTGAACTAATTTAAAAATATTAGTAAGCAGTAATAGACTTTTTTTATTTTCAATAATTTTTTTCAATAATAAAATACATGTTTTTAATAAGGCTCAATGAACTTACCTCACTTTTAAAAGAAATGATTTTATAAAAACTTTGATTTCCTGTTTTCAAGAATTTAATTGTAATAAAAAAAATAGAAAAAAATATTTATTTATTTTAACTTTTTTTTAACAAAATGGACTTGCCCTAATCAATGGCTCAATTATACAATTAAACTTTAAATACAAATAAAAAAGCAATATGGTGCACACACAATTTTTCCAGCTCCTTGTAGATACTGCCGAAAATGAATAATAAACAAGCTTGTTGAGAAGCTGAATGGTTCATGTAAAAAAAAGCGTTCTCAAGCGCTGACGGGCAAGAATAAGGGAAGCGATCGCGACTCTCTATGGCACTATAAAGCTCGCAGCCGAAAATCGAGATTGTCGACATCGCCCCAAAAACAACTCAACATAAACTAACCCACCAGATGTCGGGCAATTTACTTACATCAAATCAAATTAATCACATAAAAGCAATTACTAACAAAATAGGCTTAGATCGACTCTATACAAGTATTTTCAGATTTCTAAATCAGGCCAATTCTTTATCAAGATATCAAGAGAAGCGACCGGCAACATCGGTTTAATTTATAAATACAACTAGCTTTTAAATTGCGTCTTAAAACAGCTCAAAGAAACAAGTACGTACATATTAACAAAGAATACGTCGAAGAACGTCTAGTCAGTTTCAGTCGATTGTCGATTGAGATCAACTCTTTTATGTCCTATGTCGAATATATTAAATTAATGTTATATATGAAGTACCGATAGAAGCGAATTCCGAATGGAAGCTCATTATATATGCACAAGAGTGAGATATCTTGCTCGTCCATTCTCGCTGCGACGGTTGATTACAAAGATTTTTTTATTTTTTTTGAAAATTTAGCAACCTCGCACTTATCATTTCTCATTCAACTTGTTTGGTAATACAATAGCATTTGCATTTATTAAAGCTCCAAATGCTCTTAGCTAATTACCCGGGATCTAACAACCTCACATACGAAATGTAATTATAGGACTGATATAATTTTGTTTATTACGCTTTTATTGTTATTCCTACACTCAATGCTTCAATTTTAATAAGACTCAACTTTCGAACAAAATTGACATTTTAAAACTCCGTAGAATCCTCGGAAAAGTCCTGATGTTTAAAAAGCTTTGAGTTTATTTCTTGCCATATTTTATACTAAATGTCGATTCTTAATTTTAGATAAGACGCACCGTCGAATTGGATTATGATGATGATGACGAATCAACACAAAAATGTAAACTGCATCACTGTTTCGAATTCTTATTTCGCTTCAACTTAATAAGGAAGTGGCTTGGCTGTAAATATCGTAAAATTTCTCTTCGCAAATCCTCACAATACTAGAAGTATTAAAAAATAACTACTCGACACGGTAAGAATATTATAAAATTAATATATTTGTAAGTTAGCATAAGATTTTTTTTATTATTATAATATTTTACATATATGTTTGCTAACCAGCGTATAATAAAATGTACAGCGATTCTAAATTATTATATATGCATGCAAAAGCGTTTTTAATTTCATAAAAAAATATATACGAAGCGAATTTATTAGTTATGTATTTTTACGCGATTTATTTACTAGGTTTAAGCTATTTAATTTTAGTCTAATTAGTTTTAAATTGATCACGCAGTCGTATGAAGGCTTTGAAAATAAAAAAATCTTACAAATACTTTAAATTAAGTACTGTATTGATTCGCGTGAGTATTTCAATTTTTATTATTAATATGTGTTTATTGAAAATATTTATTTTTCGTCATTTAATTAAATATAATATTTTAGAGCTTTGCATCCATATGCTTTAATATATAAAAAATCTTTAAAAAATCCATTTTGCAAAACTAAATTTTATAAATTCCAACATATTTTTTTTATTTTTATGGTATTTGCTTAACAACGACTTTCACTAATTAAAATTTTCTCCTAAATTTGAAAAAACAATTACTATAAAATTTAATTGTTCTCACTGAATCAAGTAATAATTATGCTAAATATCTGTCTATAACTGTATATTGCTTACCAGCATCTTTTAGCTTTTTTTTAAATAAATATTTGCGGAGATGAATATTGAAACTCAAAAAAGATTTTTAAAGCAAAGATATCGTAAATAATAAATTAGTTACATAAGCACTTTGTTCCTGTTTATTTCATTTTTAATGATTGAACAAACACGTACACTAAAAAAATGCATCAGAATATTAAGTACCTCTTTTCATAACATCCATAAGAATCGTTGTAATTGAATTATTCTTCTTCATTATCTTCTCAGCCTGATCCGTTTTCACAGCCTCCATACCAGTGGCCAAGAAGTTTTCCAAAAAAATACGCAATAAAATGACGTTCGTATTTTCTTTTTTCTACAGTTGGAAGGACTGTGTCTCTGCAGTGGGCTTCGAAGCTGGTCAACTTACTCTGCTGCCAAAGGGTTCGTTCAAAGTTGGACTGCATCGCTGGACTGCGGTCCGCATGCAGTTTCATACTTTTGCCAACATCGTAATATCTACAGAGAAGATCACCAGAGCGACAGCCCGCTGGTCGCACGCCCTTCTAAGCATCGTCGTTGCTCGCCAAACATCTGTGTGCTCCCTACCTTTTTTTAAATATACTACATGCAAAACGAAAGTAACACAAAAACTTATTCTGTGTGTTGTAAATATGTGAACTATTGAAAAAAACAACGTGTGATGTTATCATTTAAAACGGATTCGACCGCAACGTTTCGACACCAACCAGCTGGTCACCTTCACGCGCGGAGCGAGCCGTTTAAAACGACAACATCGTGAATCCCCTCGAACCATGTACATAATTATAAGCCGTTTTTTACTTTTGGTGTTTGCATCACTCTCGCAATGTCATCTTATATGGAATGAGATAGAAGAGTGAGCAGTTAAAACTATATTGAAACATCATTTTTACATATGTATATAATCGCTCACTGTTTTGTCTCGTTACGTATTAATCGAGTAAAATTACAAACATCAAAACGATTTAAAAATTAATATTAAATATAAATAAACACCATTCGCCTCCTCTCGTAGAAAGAATTACACGAGAGAAGACTCGTTTTGTCTTGATAGGCGCAAAAGGGCTGTTATAAACGATTTTTATATATCATATTCGCTAAAATATGGTCGTTTAGATTGAACATTAATTAACTAGTTATTATGCGTGAATGAGAGACGGCGTGATTGATTGGCATATAGTGTGTTTTGATTGACGTATGAACGGTACAAATTCAGTATCCGATATGCGATCATAAACCACTATGATGACCCACGGTGTGATTGCGATTCTTAGAAAATCCGTACATATACATCAGAGGCTTTCAAGTGCGGCCGCTTAGCGACAAATCTCTACGCGGTCCCATTGAGATTTGTTTTTTTTAATATGAAACGCGGCCATTCTGTTGAAACCCCTGGTGTTTATATATGCGTTTGTTGTGTACAATATATAAATATTGGTTCTCTGTGCGAAAAATTGCCAAAAGAGCATTTTAAGCCATCAGTTGAGCGGCCTAATTGCACCCCCCTTTTATATATATATATATATATATATATATATATATATATATATATATATATATATATATATATATATATATATATATATATATATATATATATATATATATATATATATATATATATATATATATATTTATATATACGAAACTTTAATATTTATAACAAAAATGCTGATCAATACGTTTAATATTAAAAATGTATCTCGTAAAAATTAAACTATGGTTTAGTCGTTTTTTTAATACTTAAATAAAATTGAGGAAAATTTTATCTGCTGTGACAAATCTCTGTGCTCAATAATTTTATTTTAAAACAAAATTTTAAAAAAAATAGTAAAAATACTTTAACTAGCAAACGTTTGTTTTCACTATTCTATCAAACGCATCAAAGATTTTTTTAAATAATCTGAATAAATTAAATAGTGTATTATGTAAACAACGTAGAATAAATGTTTTAAAAAAACGCTGTACTTTCCGATAAGAGATATTACGGCAATAACACACACACGCGCTCTCTCCTTGTTTGTTGTAAAATCATATTCACACGTTGCTGGATATTTTAAATTATAAGTATAACTTTCAATGATTCTTAAGTAAGTAGTTAGTAAAATAATAAAAAAAAATAGTATCTTCTGGTGTGTTAACAAATCGTAGGCAGAGTCTTTGGACAAACAAAATTTTGCGCCCCTAGCGGCATAAGATAATTATTGCAATTACTATTTTGTGGAATAAAAACTCCTTTGATGCACTTGTTTATTTTATAAACGGATTAGCTGTATAATAGAAGCCATAAGCTTACGCATCAATTTTTTCATTAATTTTATTTAAATTCAATTTATAACTTTTAGTTTTGAATGACTAAAAAATGGTGAAAATTTAGGCCGCGCAATTTGCGCAATTTGTGAATTTCATTAGATATTGAGGTCTCAAAACTCGACCAGGTTTGCTTCTGTGTTCAAACAATCCATCATTCCAAGAAGTCGAGTAAAAGATAATTTTTAATGTTTGAGCATTGAATATACATAGTATATATATAAAGCGCAATTAATTTTATCTTTAATGATATTTTTTAAAATACTGCGGGCCCGCGCATGCGCAGCTTAGTTGAATATATATTATATATCCTACAGGGATGTCCAGGTTACCGGCAGCCTTCAATTTTCTGATATACCGCGGAATACTGGGTAAAAAATTGCTAGCCTATTTTTAAGTCCTAGTGACCATCCCTGATATATATATATATATATATATATATATATATATATATATATATATATATATATATATATATATATATATATTAATTTTTAACGATGAGACATATTTTATTAAAATTTAAGACGTGTACAGAGTTGAAATAAAGAGAGAATCTATTAACAAATTTAATTTCTTTTGCAAAAGTAAATTAATAAAAACGTTATAAATGAAAGACCAACGCGTCTAGTTGCATATCGTTCGTTAAGGCGTGAAAGTTGATGCACCGAAAGTTCTTGAAAGTTATTATTGTATATTGTGGCCTTTATTTTGGTGGCACTTTTTAAATAGCGGGGGAAATTGCCTATGAGTGACTCTGGGTACAATTTTGGTGCTGCGCCTAACTAAATACGTCTCTATGTGTCCCTGTTTTGGTCCAGTAAAATGTGGTGAAGATATTATAAAAAAATTACTTTAGAATTATGTTAATGAAAATTCGCCGGTGATTACACTGAGGCGAATCAGACAAGAAAGCAATTGTTGTAAAACGTAGTTGTAGCTATAAGATTGAAATGAAAATTTCAGATTAGAATTACGATAGTTATATTTGATTTAAATCGTTGCGTTGCATTTTTAGAAATCGTTGTAGTATTTGTACTTATTTGTATTAAATTCAAAGTTAGGCTTTTCCTTAAAAAATATATTTTTGTTATTGTTATCAATGTCAATCTAATATAATATAAGCCTGACTGACATACGCTATTTTTAATATCATAGCTAAAGGCAAACCCTGATTATTAATTATTCCAAAATAATCTTATTATTCTGATTCCAAAAATATTTTATTTTTTGCAACTATAGACCTGCATTACAGAGCCTTAATGGTTACACCGTATTTTCACAAATATTATGTACTATTTAAAAGTTTTGTATTTCAATGTATTATAATGCTTGTTTATAAAATTTGTATATTGAATGTAAATGTTTTATGCAACATTTGAAGCCGCCCCAATTTTTTTTATCAAAAAAATAGCACTTAAAGTTAAAATAATAAAAATCACTATTTCTTCTAATCGAAGAAGAAAATTTAATCAGCTCAGCATTTTTTTCTTTCAGATATATTAGATAAAATTTTGAAAAAATATAATTCTTCTATCCGCTGTACCAATATAATATTTATCGTAAAGTGTAAATTGATAAATTTATTGAAATTCTCGATGATGTATATTTTGTAAATTTATCGAAATCATTGGTGATACCATAATATACATAAACGTTAATTGTAAGTTACTTAGTAAACTTCTTATGCGCATAAGTTAGAGCGAAAGGTGTTTATGTCCCTTTGATTGCTGAAAATGTGATTCATGTGCAAAGATACGTATGATAACTGATGGCAGGGCATAATTGAAAACTTGTAGCTAAAATAACTGAATTGAGTTATATTTTTTTGAATATGCACGCAGCTTCACCAGATTGAAAACATATATACTGTAGCTGTGTCGATAGGTTAGGCTACCAGGGCAATACCTGGGGGCACCGATTGCAGGGGGGCGCCACGGCAATTGGATTTATTTTTTAGATAATAAATACATCATAAAAATATAAATAAAACCAATTTTACTACCGCTAGCTATTAATCGTATTAACATTGAAATATTTGCAGTTAAAGCTTCTACGTTTATTAGATCGAGAAGGAGTAAAAAAAATAGAAATTCATTACTATTTACTAATAAATAATCTTAATTATTGAATTCTTCAACTGAACCATTAGTTTATATTTAATAAAAAATAACGATTTTATAAATATTAGCATGCAGTTAACTACAGTAGTATAAAATATCTGACGATTAAAATTGATAATATAATAATCGCAGTCGTGTGAAACTTCAGGCCTTTATATGCCTGTGCGTCTCCCGTCCAAGGCCTGAAAAACGACTTCAAATTTTTTTGACCTTTAATCCCGTTAGATGACGATAATGGCTTTGGACTCTATGTTCCGTAAAATAACTTACCACTAAAGACAATCGTAAAAGTGTATAATTTAAAGACAGTGATTTACTTTTAAACGTCAACAATTTCAATTACAACAAAGTGACAATCTTCCAAGTCATCTCGTGGGTCAGTTTCGAAGCAAATTTCAGCGTTATATACTTAATATATACATATATACAAATATATTGCTACTCCATTGAAAATAAATGCACTGTTTTAAGTGCAGTTTTGATATGACGCTATAATATATAATTTAAAAATAAATTATGTATGTGTGAATGTGTGTATATACATATATGTATATCAGAAATACAACACAGTCAATGACCGACGAGAATGTCGCTTGTGATGTAAAGTTTACTTGGATCTGATATACATATGTATCATATATGTACTAGTGATTTTTTCTTATTATTAGACGTCAAGGAAAAATTTGCAAAAATAAACAGATAAATAAAATTAATAATATGATACGAAACTTTGCAAATTATTCATTGATCTCTACTTATTGTATTGTACATATATACGGTATCTTCATCATATTAAATTGACTCACTGCCGAATGGAGTGGCAAAATCTACCGTATCCTCATACATACTGTCACAATCATCTCAAGTCTTTCCTATCGCATTTATTATATTCGGTATGTGTGTATAATATTATAAATATTACTTAAAAAGCACGAGGTTCTTATTCTTATTCTCCAGAAAATTGTTTGTCCGTCGCTTCATTTGAGACTGTCTAATCATAACGCGAAGCGAATAGTATTTTAACTGTATAGTGGTGAAAAAATGGATTTTTAGTATAATTCTATTTAAGCTAGACTTCCGCTACATAGCCGAGTCATTGCTGTAGAAAAATATTCGAATACAAATAATAATTGAATTAATAATTAAAAAAAGATGCATGCGAGCTGCGATATTAAGGGAAGAAGCTTTAAGCTTGGTCATTGCGATATATGTATATGTATATGTATATGTATATATACATATATAAATATATATATATATATATATATATATATATATATTTATATATATATATATATATATATATATATATATATATATATATATATATATATTTATACACACACACATTATTACCGTTGCAAGTCTGAATTTTAAACTCTAAACGCCCAAAATAGTGAATTATATATTTTAAAAAATAAAATAAATTTTTCGTAAAATATATTCATATTATTAAATACATTTAATATATATAGGTCCGTTTCAACAACACTACTGCCCTAAATCACTTATTTATATGTTATTTTTGTTTAAATTTTTGACGGACTTGGCTTTTTGCGATGTGAAGATTTGCGTATCGTGACTTTCTTTACTCACGCCTCGTTTATTGACCACAGATGTTTATGTTACTATCTAAGGCGCTTGCTAGACCTTACCTCAGCCGCCGCAGTCTTTGATTCGATCTTGTGATTTATTATATTTCCGTTGTTAAGGTCAAGACTACGCCCTAAATAATGTCTTTAACATTGTTGTTGAAACGTCATCAAACGAGATGTAAATATGAAAAGGCGCGTTACGCAAACCCACTAATCTCAAGTAACGTGTTGAATTACGTCAAAAATTTGAAGAAAACATGCTACTTTTAATAAGCTTAGTATATACAATATATAGCATTGTTGATATTTTTGACGGAATTCAACACAGTAACTTAACTTTACCGAAGATAGTGCCCACGAAATGGAAGGTCAAAACGTCGGTAAAAATGAAACGAGTAAAAAAAGGCGCAACACATTACCCCCTAGCTACTGCCCTGATATATCTGCTCCATTTGCACTATAGGCAGAAACGACCCTATATGTATATCATAATACTGTGATTTAACTTAAATAAAAGTCATGTCTTGATTGGATTATAATCATTCCTAAATATATATTTAATTATTTCTATTTTTATTTTTTTGTCATTATTTAACTATATATATATATATATATATATATATATATATATATATATATATATATATATATATATATATATATATATATATATATATATATATATATATATTTTACTTTACCTAATTTTACTTTGTAAAATGATATTTACATATGTTTTAATATGATCATTTTTCGTAATGAACAAATAAATAATTCTACATTAAAACATATCATTGCTTAAATTTTATCTCGTGCCATAGTTTTAGTTATTTTGCACCTTATATCATAGCTTACATATTTAATAATACTATCTCTTCTTTCAAATATACACATTGATCTTACTTTTTGTGAGTGTCTGACGTTTTGAAGATTCTGCTACTCTTCATCTTAGGAGACGAACTGATTTAATAAACGTTAAATAGTTTTAAGACATTCCTATTACTTTAAATTGTCATTATTTTAAATAAATTATTATGAAAACAATATGTTACATTCACATCCCGAGCGAAATGTTTTTTGTAAAAAAAATAGTTATAATATGTACGCCTGTTATCGGTGTACGCTATATATATATATATATATATATATATATATATATATATATATATATATATATATATATATATATATATATATATATATATATATATATATATATATATATATATATATATATATATATATATATATATATATATATATATATATATATATATATATATATATATATATATATATAAATATATATATATATAAATATTTATATATATATATATATATATAAATATATATATATATATATATATATATATATATATATATATATATATATTTATATATATATATATAGTATATATATATACTTGTGCGTGTGTTTGTAAAACTAAGCGTATGTCTGTAAGGCTATGTATGACACAGTAGAGTTTCTTTCGTAATCTTTAATGCCAACCGTCCTTCTCTGGTCACCAAAAAAATTATAAGCATAGTTATGTAATAAGTAACCATAAATATACTGATTGCACATATAACTTTCGTATTTTATAATCTTATGTATACTTAAATTTAACGATATAATCGCGTACAAGTGCAAGAATCTAATATTTTTTGTGAATAATCAACGCAGCCCAATTTTTTTGGAATAAAATGATGCTATATTGCGTAAAATTCGCTTGGTCGCATAATCTCAGTTTCTCAGAAAGTCTTTTTTGTGACGTGGGATTCGTGAATACTGAAAAACTATTTAAAATTGTACATGAGATACATTGCAAAAAAATATTAAAGTCGATGCACTGCTCACCTACATATATTTTTTTGTATATCAAGCGCTCTGTATAAACCTAATATAAATTTACGATAAAACCATTATAAGACTGTTAAAATGGTTTAAAAAGGTACATTTCTCAAAAAAATTAATCTCAAGAAAAAATCTTATTGATAAAATAAAAATACCAAGTAGCATATTGAAATGAGCTTAAATCTCTTTTATTTGGTTGCTTCGAATATTTTCCTATGAGCAACGAGATTGAAAATTTATATGTATGAATGTGTGTTTGGGCTTGTATGTATGCGAAAACGATTGTATGTGTACGATAGACATGAGAACCGCGGATGTATTATATGAAAAAATAATGTATTCCTTGTTTTATTCTATTTGCTACAAAAATATATAATGTAATATGTATTTATATATATATATATATATATATATATATATATATATATATATATATATATATATATATATATATATATATATATATATATATATATATATATATATATTTATATATATATATATAAATAACTATATATCCATGAAATAAAGCTTACAATTTTAACATAAATATATTTATTTCCACTATATTCGCTGTACTACTTTATAATAATTTTAAACTTGGATTTGATTAAATATCATAGGTGATAATTTACAATTTGTTTTTAGTCCTTATATATCGGTCTTCTCATAACCTTTCACGGTCGATTGATTTGTTCTAATGATTTATAATATAACAGTTTGAATTTATATTATATATTGTGTTAATAATCATATACGATACACAATGTACGATGCATAATCATGTATATTTTGTATCGTAATGTACACATACTTACATACATAAATGTATATATTTGCATATTATGTACCGAGTGTATAATATGAATTATAACTGTGTCTGTTTAATCTGAATATGTTTTACGACTAATTTAATACTTGTTGTAATGAATGGAATATATTGAAATACTTAAAACTGTAAAAAAAATACAATCGTGTTTCATTTCCCTGAAAATATTTATTTATGTAAATAATATAATACGAGCGGTTATTGTACCTGAGGTAAAGTTGAATTCTCAACGCCACAATAATATTCTCCTAGTTTATGGCTGATGGACCAAACAAATTGGTTCTCGATATTCTGGCAGATCTTCATCAGTGGATGCGAAGAATCTCTCAGCTATGAATATCGCTACGTGGAATGTGAGTTTATTCGAAAGTAAAAGGTTACAATATTTTACCTTTAAAATAGACCAGCACTATAGATGAGTATGAGAATAGATAATAATTATTAGACCTGAAAGTCCTGGGTATTTCTTTTATATTTTCGATTAATCATCCCAGATTAGGTTTACCTAGATTTTCCTAATCTAACTGATAAAAATCCTGTAACAGATAATTACTTTCCTACAAATGACAAACAAACAAAGATGTTAATGCAAAAGTGAGAACTCTACGCACTGTCGACTAGTCGCCGCGTGACTAAATGCCAGCGACTGTACTTTATATAGTTTTAAATGGCTGTTTTCGCACACGTTTGCCGAATCGCCCGAGCAACTAGCGAGTCGCTGCGTAGCGGCAATGCACAGGTGACTAGCCAGTTGCCCCAATATATAGGCTCATTACGCACTGTTGACTAGTCGCCGGCAACTGTACTTTATATAGTTTTGTAGCACATGTGGTTTTTAAGGGCTATTTTATTAAAACGACCTTTTTTGGAGAGGTGGCGGGGACGCGGGGTGTTAGACCGTAGTCAAGGCGAGAGAGAGGGGAAGAATGTATATATTACCAGTTGTTAAAAAACCACCCGCTTCACAAGTTGAGCGGTGGTGTGGCAACACTGGGAACTGTCAGAACGACGCCACGGACCCCCTTGCCAGAATTTTATTTATAATTCGATATACATGTTATTTAGTACTTAATTAGTCTATACACGATCACAAACTTATAATCTACACATACTTAATTAAAACTAACAAAAATATGCATAAGAATTGAGAATCTAACAAGGATAAGAAAGTGTGGTGAATAATTGTTTGTGGGCGAGATTACTTAAACCAAAAATCTTGCTGGTAAGCGTATGCGCCGTTTTGTACCTGTTTTTGTTTCATGTGTGACGTTTGTGTCTAATGCTTTGGTGTTGACATGTGCAGTGAGCGGTGTTTTGAATTCATCTATCACTGTGTATGCCGGTTTAACACGATCTACCGAAACGACAACGTCTTTACCTTTTATATTCACTACGAATGTTTTAGCGTTTCGTTTCACAACTTTATATGGTCCGTTATACGGCATCTGTAGAATGTCTTTTGGACCGTCGTGGCGAACGTAAACCTGCTCCGTAGTGGCCAAGTCTTTGAATATGAAAGGTTTTTTATTGCTGTGGTGCGTGCCGGGGACTGGTCGAAGAAGTTGGAAGTTTTCCTTCAACTCTTTGGCAAAATCAATCTCTTGCATGTTTGACGTTCCTGCAGCTAGAAATTCGCCTGGTAGTCGCAGTGATTCGCCATATACCATCTCTGCAGAAGTGGCTTTCATATCTTTGCGCCAGGATGATCTTATACCTAAAAGAACTGTAGGTAACGTTTCAGTCCATCGGTCATTTTCATAACATTTGATTGTAGCTTTTAGTTGTCGATGCAGGCGTTCTACCATTCCGTTTGCTGCTGGATGATAAGCTGTCGTCCTTAGGTGTTTAGTTCCCAACAGCTTGTTCATTTGGTTGAACAGTTGTGATTCGAACTGGCGGCCTTGGTCGGTAGTAACGCTGAGAGGTACGCCGAATCGTGATATCCAGCCGTTGTAGAATGCCCGGGCGACAGTGCTTGCTTCTTGATTCACTAAAGGGATGGCTTCAGACCATCGTGTGAATCGATCTACACAAGTTAGACAATATCTATGCCCTTCTGAATGTGGCATAATGATTATGTCTATGTGTACGTGCTCAAATCGTGCTGATGTTGAGTTGAAATTACCCACTGTGTGCCTTGAAATTTTGGCACGTTGGCATTGTATGCATTGGCGAGCCCATTTTGCACAGTCTGCTTTTACAGATGGCCATACGTAACGGTCTGTTATTAGCTTTACGGTTTCCTTACGGCCCGGGTGCTAAATACTGTGCATTGCCTGGAAGATAATTTTGCGGTACGCCTCCGTAACGTACGGTCGTGCCTTAGCAGTCGATACGTCGCACCATACTAGTGTGTCCGTATCGGGCATTTGTATCTTCTTCAGCTGTAGGCCTGTGTCGGTTTGTAGATATCTTTGTAGCATTTCGTCTTGCTGTTGTGATTTTGATAAATCTTCAAAGTTTATCGGCTTGACACTTATTTCTTCAATTCTCGACAGTGTATCTGCTACGACGTTGTCTTTTCCTGGTATATGCTGGATGTTTGTGCTGAACTGTCTGATGAAATCCAGATAGCGGAATTGTCTTGGTGAACATTTTTCAGCTTTTTGTTGGAACGCGTAAGTCAAAGGTTTTTGGTCGGTGTATATTATGAAACACTTTCCCTCAACCATATGTCGAAAGTATTTGACTGCGGAATAGATTGCTAGCAGTTCTCTGTCGTATGCTTCATATTTCGTTTCCGCTGGGTTTAATTTTCTTGAAAAAAAACTTAGCGGTTCCCAATTTCCGTCTATTTTCTGTTGTAATGCAGCTCCCACGGCAAAGTCAGATGCATCGCTGACGATGGCGAGCTCAGCTTCCAGTTTCGGATGAGCGAGTGATGCTGCATTTGCTAACATCAATTTGCAATCTTCGGAAGCTCTTTCTGCTTCCTTTTTCCATGTAATTGGCGTTTTTCCTTTTACATTGTCGATGAGCAGTGCGTTGAGGGGTGCCTGTGCTGTTGCCGAACCTGGCATGAACCTCCTATAGAAGTTCAACATTCCTAGGAATTGTCGTAGTTGCTTCGCTGTGCTTGGTGTAGGATATTTACTTATCGCTTCAACCTTTTGTGGTAAGGGTGGTGTGCCACTTTCCGAGACTGCATATCCGAGAAATTGAACTTCTGATTTTCCAAAATTGCATTTGGACGGGTTTATGATTATTCTGTATTGTTGCAATCGTTCGAACAATGTCTTCAGATGAAATTGGTGCTCTTGCTCTGAAGTTGACGCGACCAAAATATCGTCAATGTATGCATAACAAAATTCCAAAAAATGTGTAAAATCTTGTATGTGCCGTACTGAGTAACGGTCTGGGATCGTACGGGCGTTTAAAGCACGGTAGTCAACGCACTGTCGCCATTCATCCTTGGTCTTCTTTGGTACGAGGTGTAGAGGCGAAGACCAACTACTCTCAGATGGACGAATAATTCCCATGCTGAACATCGTATTAAATTCTGCTTTGGCAGTTATTTGTTTGTCTGGTGTGAGACGACAAGGTTTGCTATTCACGGTCGGTCCTGGTGTAGTTCGGATATGATGCATTGTTGAATGTCACACATCCGCATTTCCTCCCATAGGTTTCAGAATGTCCGGGTAACGTTTAAGGAGTTCGTGCCATTCCGAAGTGCCGTTCAGGATTTTGATGGATGTGACATCGTTTCCTGTAATGTGGCCTCTTGCTTTGAGTGTCGTATTTTGGTCATGCAGGCATCGGTTCCTTATGTCGATTATTAAACCGTAGTGAAAAAGGAAATCTACACCTACGATTAGCTTGGTTATGTCGGCAATGACAAATCGCCAAGTGAATATTCTTCTTAGGCCGAAGTCCAAAGATAAATACTTAACGCCATATGTTCTAATTATTGTGCCGTTGGCTGCTGTAAGTGTGTAGTCCGTGGGCAGGAGACGTCCTTGCACCTGCGAACGCGGGAAAACACAGAGATCCGCTCCAGTATCCACTAGGAACTGGATCTTGGTAGCTTTGTCGGTCACGAGAAGGCGGCGGGGCTTGTTTTGGCATTCTGCGTCAGCCGTCGTTACTGACTGCCGTTGTCGTTTCCCTGATAGCTAAAAATATAAGATAGGCTTTGTGCATTTCGTTGATGCCGCTTTAAATTTTTTATGATACCAGCAGATGCCACTGCTGTCTTCTTTGGAACGAGAACGCTGACGCACCCTCGATGTTGACTGGGTTCGAGAGTGGTTACGTGTGTGTTCGTCACGGGTTTCCGGTCTCCGATTTCCTCGCATTCGAGGAGTTGTTTTGTTTTTGCTTCTCGCGAGGTGCTGAGGCGGTCGAGAAGTGCGGCCTTGACCTTTGCGTAGGCGCCGTCGGCTGGTGGGTTAAGGATTATATCCCTAACTTCTTCCTGCAATTGTCCTAATGCATTATTAACAGCAAAAATATGTTTCTACTATGAGTCGAAGGATGAACAGAAACTTTATGAAGTGCCGATCATTGTCAACTCTCGCGGATTGTAAACTTGAAAGCATCATAAAATTTTATAATCTTCTATTTATAAATCACCTAATTGCACATGCATAATTTTCTCTTTTCATATTTGCTGTTGCTGAAACGAAATGTCTTCGGACTAGTATGTCCCTTTTTGATTCACCACTCTAACTACCCACTCAATCTCTAACTGGGTTTTGCGAAATAGAATAGCCGGAGAATTTTACATCTAAAAATTGTGTGAAATATATAGGTATATTTCATATGAAGAAATTACATATTATATTATTTTATTTTTTCTCTTTAAAATTAGCAATGCTAATACTTTAATTTCTTCGATGTACATTCTGCACGAATGTATAGCTCAAGCGAAGTTGCTCAGTCTGTCGCTTAGCTTGGTTATCTATATTTTTGAGTCGCCCGGCGACTAGTCGACAGTGCATAATGGACCTTAAGGATGCTGCGGGAGCTAAAAAACTTCACTTCGGTCATTTTTTTAGGACAGAACATTTGAGGAGGACGTCTGCACACCTTAAGCCTAGTATCGCCCTTCATATTAACATCAGAGTACAAGTGACTGATATAATATCAGTGAGACATCTAATTTTACAAAATAGCTTCTGTGGTTTTTGCGTGTGCCTCTCACCTAGTGTCTAATAAGTATTTATTTAATCACTTTCGACTAGGGTTTCAGATGTGATTTTAGAACTGCCTATCTCTTTGTGAAAGATGAAAAGAATATATAAATTTTATTGGCAATAGCAATACAATCAGCGCATGGAATGAATCTTGCAAATTTTATTTTTTCAATGATTTTTTGATACATATCTTTGTACCTACTAACCATGTTAGCTTCATTGTCGTAAGACTGCCCTCAGCCTTTTTTGAAGGCAATGTCAACCTCAGTAATGAGATAGTTAAACAATAAATCAGCTGTGCTTTCCCCCAA
Source organism: Plectrocnemia conspersa (assembly GCF_051122295.1). Classification (NCBI taxonomy): domain Eukaryota; kingdom Metazoa; phylum Arthropoda; class Insecta; order Trichoptera; family Polycentropodidae; genus Plectrocnemia; species Plectrocnemia conspersa. Next base: position 714,584 of record NW_028277169.1, read on the forward strand.
TTGATATTTTACCTCAAGGAAAGTTTAAAATCTATCATTTGGTAAACCATCTTCAGGTGCTACATTTCTGATAATTAAAGTCAACTGATCAGTATGTGAAATGTCAGGAGTGAAAGATAATCCACAGAAAAGTTGAAACATCAAACCTTTTTCCCGTCAACCACAATTACATCCTTAACTTGATTTAGCATGAATTCCCATACTGATTGATATGAGAATGCACAAATGGATCGAATTTCGCTGCTAGTTCTAAAAGACCTCAAACTTTATATGCACTCTGAAAGGATTAATTAATAGATGTAATTTTTACAATCATTCATTGCATCCAGAAGATAAATAAAAAAGAATATATTTAAACAAGCTTAACCGCCCTACCCATACGAACGTACGTGATACGTTCGTATGGGTATTATAAAAAATATTTTGCGAAATCTTTTTTCGAGAACCTCTGACTTGCAAAGGATACAAAAAGGGTCACAAATGAGTCTATTGCGTATTTTTTCTGTTATGTTGTAAACAAGTATTGTTATTGTGAAATTTAATGAAAAAAAACCCAATGTATTTTTTAACTACTTTTTGAATAATAACCCAGAGGTAGGGCGGTTAATATACACAGATATGGAAGTATTAAGTTTTAACTATATTTTGGCATTGTATATATTTTTCGAATAATTATACCTTCTTTACTTTTAATATAAAGAAATCGACAACCTAATAATAACACGTTTAATGCGAGTGTATTTTAATTAGTCTAGCTTATCTATAAATATTAATCTGCGAAAGAACTATATGTAAAATTCCATCATCCCACACTTCGTCGAATTCATGACCTTTTTTCATAAAAAATATCATTCAAGACATTTTGTTTGTAGGCGTTATGTCGCATAGGAGTTATATATTATATGTTTGACCGGGAATATCTCGATTTCATACCATTGCTCCAGATTTCACAAAAGTTCAGAAAATAACCTTCTTTTACATCACACCAGCAACCCGCCATCCAACTTACACATCTCAACATTTCAAAATGAACAAAATTTTCCATGACGACCTTTTTTTTAGCTCTCACCAAAATATGAAATTTTTCGAAAAGACCTTTTTTATCTGTCCAAGTTTAGTTTCATAAATGTGGTAAGCCTACATATAGGACAATTTTCGGCTATGGGTAATGTCATAAGGGATAATAGTCGCCTGGACTAATTGTCATATGGGCGTTTTGTCTATCGTTGGCTTTTTCATATCATTTGTCGTGAAACCAGTAAAAATGTAAATGCATTATAAAGTTGACGATTATCTCCCGAGGGAACTGTCAAATCTGACAGCAGCGTGAAGTTTCAGTGTTGCAAGCCCCAAAAATAATTGACTCGATAAAAGAGAAATAGAAAAGAGGACATATAAAAATAATGAATAAATAATTTTAAAATGTAAAAAAGTATATAAATTAAAAAATTACTTCTGCTTTATACTTTTATCGATAAATTAATTACATATTTTTTTTAATTACAAGAGGCATCTTTCTTTATCACTTACAATATTAATATAAAAGATTCACTACAGTGCACAGGATGAATTGTAGCTTAATTTATAAAAATCTAAAGAGAGTAAAGTTGTCTAAAATACTTTTTATTAGAAATTAAAATTAAAATATAAGCTATTCTCAAAATAAAAGTTATAGCACCGTTTAAAACATTTTTAAATGTTTTATGATGAATATTGAAGTTTTAATTAAAAAGTTTTCAGCGCACTTTTTTATTTGCAAAAATTGCTCTAATTATGCATTTTTTGTAGGACAGAATTTTTACCAAAATATGTTTTTTAATTAATAGCATATTTGAAACACTAACTCCGTTATAATTAAAAATATTGTAAAATTTATCATTTGTAATATCCTTGTGTATTGTATATTTATTTTATTAAGTATTATATAATTTTTCTGGTTTGGATTTCAAAACTGTGTCTCAATCTCAAAGAGCTTACAGTGACCAATTTAAGATCAAATCAGTGAAACTACTTGATGAAAAAATGCGACAATCTTAAATCGCTGCACCTTCATACTTGTAAAATAGACAATAAAACGTTCGAAAATTGCACATTCAAGTTACTAGTTAACTAATGACTGATTTACACGCTGCCAGTTGCTGGCATAGTGTGGTGAAAGGGGGAGCTGGCGTGCCAGCAAAACAAAAATATTTGTTCTGCTGGCGTGTCAGTGGCGCACTGGCTTCTCCAGTGACTGGCGTTAAGCGTTTACACGGTGCTAGTCGCTCGCATCCAGTGACTAGCAATCTTGACTGGCATTGTGTGCCATAGGGTGCCATTTGACTCTATTTAACACGGCATTGAAAGTTTTTAAACAGAAATTTCTATGATGACCATTTTTTTTGCTCTCGTGGCAGTCTGTCTAGATGGATTTTGAACAAAAACTTCCGTGATGACCTATTTTTAAGCTCTCATGAATTTGTCCTCCTCAAACAAACCCAAATGACCTTTTTTTTAGAGCCCGGGGCGCAAATATTGATATTCAAATATTGAATTTGTGGGAGCCTAGATTTGTTATAGTCAAAACTTGGCGGCACTTGGGTAACACTCACGTGCGGTTTTTCTATCCACTGGCAATCTTCCGGGCATTCGGACGCGTCTTCTCGCGTCTGCTTTGAAAACATGTAAAGAACTCATATAATCAATCAAACATTACTGCAGCGGTTCAATCTGTGTCTAATTGTCACCCGTCACTATCCCGTTGCCAAAAAATTAAAAAATAATATATTAAAATATAGTTCAATATAAATAACTAATATTATTGGCATTATTAGATAAAATAAATTATAATTGTGTATTTGCAAATATACGAGTGCCTTTAAAATTTTATCCGAATGACTATTTTTGAAGGTAAATAATATATAAACTTTCAGACATGAAAAAGCTATTTCTTCGAGTACATGAAAGGAATATCGCTTTCTGTAAAGAGAATAAGTTGAATCTCCGAATGATCCAAAAATGGCGAGCACGATAATTTCAAGCAACAAGTGAACGAGGGAATTGCTAAGAAATGCATATGTAGTGAGCAAACATTTTTTCTAAACTGAAAAAAACATCATCTGTGAATTTATATAATAATATTCTTTTAAGGAATCCGCTGAAATATAAATTAAGCTGGCTTTAATAATTAAATATAGATCTAAATTATAGTAATAAAGTACTTTTATTTTTATTTGTGTCATATTTTATATGTACATATTATATATGTACATATTTATATTTTTCTGGGTTTTTTTGTTACATTATACTATTATGAATTAATAAATAAATTATTATAATAACAAACACAATTTTGTCATGAGAACTTTGGTATAGTAACATCTGTGCAAACTCACATCGTTAGTGACATTAACTAGTAAAAAGCAGTATAAATATAGTATTTTATATTTTAAATCAGAAAAAATGTATTTTTTAAAAAACATTATGATTTCTTAGCCAAAAACAAGTATTGTATTATTTTTATGTAATTAAAAATATTTTGTATAATTATTTTATATTATTATTAAATTAATATTAAGGAAAGTTGTAATGTAATACCCGCATAGTTGTCGCTTAAGGCCAGAAAAATATGCAACGAAAACTTTGACGGATGGTTTCTCGTTGGATATGATATGTTAATAAAATACATCATTTGAACCATTATTACGCCGATAAACTATTTATGTCCCGGAAAGTGTACCGCATGTGTACGTGTAACCTTTTCAACATGTTCGTAGGAGCACAAAGTTATTGATTCCTCCTACTTATGTATAGATAAGGTGATCAGACGTTCTCCGTTTGAGGAGGATTATTCTCCTTTGTCCTTGAACAAAAATGTCCTAGGTGACCTTTTGTTTAGGTCCCGCAGCATCCCTCAATGAACATTTTTTAGCTCCAGCACAATTTATCCTTAACATTCTTTTTGTGGCATAACTTAATTCTGGAGTACACCAATGGTAGCAGGAATCTGTGAGATCCACGACCGAAAATCGATCATTTAGTGACAAATACGTTTACTTTCGTTAGGAAAAAGGTTGAAGAATAAATTAGATGTAATAATATACAACTTTTATTTGAAAAAAATATTAACTTAAAAATTTGAGAAATTACTTTATACTGAACGAAATAATTAGTTTTCTAAAATAAAAACTGCCTTGAAAGTTAATGCAAAACACTAGAATGATTCACTTAAACGCACTTGATATCACAAATTTCCTTATGACTATCAGTCGCAGTGTTTCTCTTGGTTTTATTGGACGTTCAAATCAGTCATCAAAGCAAACAAAGAAACAATGTTGCAGGCACAAATATTGGTCAAACTATTTATAATTATATTTAGTCAGTCTTCTCGTCTTCAATTCTAAACAAGGGCGCTAATGTTGCTATTGCTGCTAACACCAATCTCGGCTTGATAACTTGCAGACGAGATCTCTGAAAATATCTCTTATGTTTTACTTCCTTCATTTCTTACAGGATCTGTGGGATCCAGTCCAAAATAATGTACAACATTCAAATTGACTTCACTAAATAAATGCACATATGTAATACAAAAATTATGGCAAAATTATAAAATCGAGATAATTGAGAAAATTTACTTATTTGGTGGCAAAGGAACTCACAGAACCACTGGCATTAAATGAACGCACCATACGGAGGTAACTAATGCAGTGGCATAGCTTTTCCTATTAGGAAGATAGGAGAGGGGAGGACATAATATGTAAAAGTAAATGTAGCTTTGAACAAATTCTATTAATAAAAATAATTATTTGAATTATATTTTAGGCATGATTGATGTCCAAAACTCGCAACATATTAAGAGCGCAGAATTTAAATGCTAGGTTGTTGGCATCCATGTAATTTACACCAGCTTACAGATATATTAATACTTTTGTCTTAATTTAATCAAATTTGTTGTTTAATATTGCAGATGTTAAACAAGAAGATTCCAATATATGAACAACGAGAGCACATTGTTGAATTTCACTAATCGCCATTTGCCTTAGTTTTTATAATATCAATTACTTACCATATTTATTGATAGATCTGTATTGTAGTGCCGAGAATCACACAGTTTTCAAGCTATGCAGTTGTCAAACTATTCTATTGAGTTTCTGTTATTAAACTCTATTACAGGTATTCATGGTGCCATAAGCTGTTATGCATCCCCATATCATCACATAGGGTGAGTGCTTGATGAATCGATTAATGCATAAGGGATGAAATCTTTAGCTTTTTCTACGGCGCACGGTCGCTTACCATATGCTCCAAACAGCCACTCTTTTCCAATCTTCGACGGTCCAATTGCGATGAGCTTTTTTCCATTCATTTTCTCAGTAAATAGTGTTTTTTTTTTTGCTGGGTTTCGCGTTTTAAATCCAGCTTCAATCAAACATCTATTCATTGTCCGTCTTAAAATATTCGAGTTTGAAGTATATTGCAATTCTGTTTGTAATTCAGCAGCAGTTTTGAATCGATATTTTCTTATAATATCCTATATGTTTATATTATATTCTTTTCGACGTCATTAGCTTCCAACCACCCCCTTAAACCACCTTCTCTAGAATTTTTGTTTCGCGATATTTTAAAATAAATTTTAGAATAGCAGAAACACGTGCAACTGATGAGTCTCTACAAATTAAAATATCTTGTAAATTATTACCACATATGCACCTGATCATAAAAAATTCAATAGAACAAGTTTTAAGGATAGAATACATTTAATAATAGAATTCGTGAAATATTGGCTATGAAACTTTTAATTGGCTACAGCTGTAAATATTTATAATAATTTAAATATTGACAGCCACTTATATAGATAACATTAATAAGGTCCATTGCTGAAATATTGTGATAAAATAAGGTTATATTGATTAATGCCCAATGCGTTACAAATGGGTAAATAACTACTAAATAAAACAATACCAGAATAAAATTAAAGAGCTATTTATTTTACTAAGTATAAGATATAAAAGCTTACAATCATTATATCTAAGCACGATTAAATTAAATATCCATCCGTGAGATTAGGAAAATCTATAAAAACCTAATCTAAAAGATTATTCAGACTTTTAAGAAACTTTCGACAAAGTTTTTCATGACATATTGTGACCAGTGGTGTACTGGTGTACTGGTAATTATTTTTCAGAGCGTGTCATATTGTTAAAAATATCATTGTTCGCCAGTGCTCGTAGTGTGCCGGTACTTTTTTATTTAGCATTGCACCACTGCTTATGACATAGGGCGGGATCAAACTTTCACGAAAATCCTGTTACATCATTTATGGAAGCTAACAAAGTCGAGGAATCTCAACGCCTTATCGCAAATTTTGGCGAAATGCATAGAAAATCTCCATCTCTACTCGAACGTCACTCCTAAGTCATCGATAGAAGTTTTTTGCTTATAATACCTACACCTAAACTGTAAGGGCTGATTTACAGTTTAGGTGTAGGCCAGTTGCTGGCATGCCAGCTGGAAGTTGACTGGCGGGTCACTGGCACGCGACGACTGGCATTCCAGCTCATTGGCTCCTTACCGTTTACACAGTGCCAGCAACTGAAAGAATTATTGTTGCGAAAAAGCACTACTCACCTTGAGCTAGTACGGTAGTTGGTGGAAGGGTGCACTGACTTCTCCAGTGACTGGCGTTGAGCGTTTACACGGTGCTAGTCGCTGACCTTCAGTGACTTGCAACCTCGACTAGCGCACCGACTGACATCGTGTAAATCAGCCTTAAGAGAAATCTGTAAAGTGTTTATATAATAAACTTAAAATCATTTGCATATTTTATTTATATAATACCAAAAATTAAAAAAAGAGAATGTATACATATGTTATTATTTGTAAAGCTTACAGATAATTTCTCTACTTTTTTAATCTTTTTTTTCTTTTCAACGAAAAAGTTTATTAGCTATATAATTTTATTTTATTTATATTGCATTTGCAAATTTTATTTATTCAATATCAATAATAAGAAAAATGGAATATACATATATTATTATATGTACGGCTTATAGAACGTTACTTCCCTTTTTCAACGAAGAACTTTACCATTAAGAATAATAATCAGGTTTCTAATTTTATTTCAAGTAAATTAATTTTTCATATTTTGTTTATATAATACTTTAGCGCCCGCCTCCCAGAAAGGGGGTGTGCTGGTTTTAGCAGAAGCCATGAATCAGTGAGTCGGATGCTGCAGAAATAATACGATGGTAGTTTTAGCGATTGAGTACTGTCTTATATTACCCAACCATTAGCGGTAACTAATTTGTTGGTCCCATAAATACCTATACTAAAAAATAATAATTATACATATAATATATTTTTTAACATTAACAGATAATTTAATAATCCCCTTTTTTTGTGAAACAGAAAAAGAGAAGAATTAGAGAATTTGCACATTTTAAAAGGTCTTAATACTCCGAGCATGACATCGCTTATTTTGAAGGCCAATATATTTTAACGATGACAACACCGTAAGTGTTCTTCGCTCTCGCGCAATATTTTCTTATAATTAATTTAATCTTTTATGCTTACGACTATGTAAATCTCAAATTATCGTTATTTATTTGAAGTCAAGGCTCTAAATTTAAAAAAATATAATAACCTGAATCGCTTGACAATTGATTTTATGTATATTACTTGTTTTATTAAGATACTTAGTTTCTCTTTAAAATACTCTATTAATATTATATTAAATGATATATATAATTGTCTAGACTTATATGAACGATATTTCAATTGTACACACTTTTGGCTATTTTGCGCGTTCGCAAGGCGACACGCGCCGTTATAGATCGTTTCAAAGCCACCCGTTTCTCAAACTAGTAATATAAATTCTCTTACTTTTAACCTGTATTTTTCAATGTGAAACAAATTTATATTTTTAATTTAATTTTCTCAATAAAATATGATCACTGTTATTATTGAAACCGTTTGAACTATTTTAATCACATTACAACTCAAAAAATATTATAAGAATCCGCATATGACACAAGTACTAAGTTTCCCATAATCTGATCAATGAAGAATGTCTGGTCCGTTTCTTGTTTGTAAAAAATATGGAGTCGGAAACTTTGCAATATTTATAAAGATAACATAAAATCTGCCCATTTTGCGCTTGGTTTAAATATTTTAAGTAAATTATACTTATTTGGTTTAAACTGTGTTGTCATTAATAAAACAAATCATGACTTATCTGTGCATATGAACACAAAAAAAGTATGTTTATCACACGAATATTATTTGTGTAATTGAATAAAATATGTGTGTGTTATCTCTTATACATAATTGTTCTGATGTAGCTAATCGCTACATCGTTATCTTGTTATGGAATAATACAGACATATTTAACGAAATTATTTCAATGCCATATACATACATATATCTTAGTGAAATAAATATATATTTCTGATTATTCTAAAAAGTGGTTCTACCCCTTCCATCACCTTCAAGTGTTATGGAAACACAGCAGTAACTAATTTTAAAGATTTTGCTAATATGATGTTATTAGTTCATAAATCGTTATTTTACTAAAAGAGAACTTTTAGGTTCAACTGGTCGTAAAAAATATTACAATGAACATATTTAGATTGTATTATTTATTATTCTATCATAGTCATGCTTTCTAAATGCATCTTTGTATGCTATTTTTAGACCTTTTGTAACTATATCTAAAAATCACAATTTTGTCACTAGCCGTGAAATAATCGTTCAGCTAAAATTAAATTTTCCTGTGTTATAGTAATATTTAATATTGTATAGTATATGCATAATATACTAATTGTGAATATTTATTTGCATTTTAAAATGTTTCTCTTTTTTTTACATCGTGGAGTATCGCGCCATGTATTTCCGCTGCTGATAACAGTAGAAAATAAATATATGTTAGTGTAAATAAAATATTACTTTATTACTAATAACGCGTCAGTCTGTATTTACTCACTTACTAATAATAATTGTATTGACGAAGGTTAATTATTTTTTTGCCATATTATATGCAATAAATAAATTTATGATTATTACTATAGTGGTATTCTTTTATCAGCTTCTGTAAACAAATTTCTTCCTTAAAATTGTTGATATGAAGATTTTTAAACACAATAAAGTAACTAGTAAATATGTCCTTATTTTAAAATACGTTTATTTTAATAATATAAATAATTTTGCACACATACTAATTATATATAATATACATGTTACAATGTTTTCCTGTTTACAATTAGTTATCAGCTAAATATAATAATAAATAAGACAAAACGCTTGTGGTATGAATTTGAAAGAAAAAGTAAATCCTTTTACAATTTAGCAAAAAAAAATAAAAATACCAGAAACAAACAAAAAAACTTGAGTTATTGCTGTGTTGTCTTTAGCATCTGTCTAAAGCAATATGTGCTTTGGAATTTTGTGTTTGTATTCAATTTTAATGTTGTTTATATCGTAATCACCGATACACGAAATTAGTGGGTTAGTGTGGTTTCACGAGATATTTTTATAATATTTTCTAATTTGAAAATGACAGTGTTCTGTAATTGTTGTATTTGAAATTTAATATGAAATTTTTGAATGTTAGTATAAAAAGGTGTGATATATTATTTGTATAGCTTTGATTTGAATGAATTTTAATTTAGAAAAATTAATATTACTGGTGTCACTCCAAACCGGGCAGGCATGTGTTAAAATGAGTCTAATTTATTGTTTATAGATTAAAAAAAAAATTATAGTTAAATATCGATTTAAGGGTCGCAATTGCGGCAAGCCCTTTAGAGCAAAGTTCTTTTGCCCACGTTTTGTGAAAATAAATGCTTCTGTTTTAATTCGGTTGATTTTAATTTTCCACCTCTCAAAATATTTATTTAAGATTTTTGTAATATGTTTGCGATTGGCTTAAGACCGTAAGCACTAATTAAAAATAGCTGTATCGTCAGCGTACATAGATAACCGTGAATATAAGATAAAGAGGAACGGCCTGAGAAAACTTCCCTGAGGAACTTTAGCTAGAATTTTTCTAGGAATCGAGTGTTCATTATTTAGTGAAATAACATAGCTTCTACTTTTCAAGCGCTGGGTTACGATTCGCTGATTCGCCATTTAGTATCGAACGCCTTTTCAATATCTAATGCCAAGTGATTTACTTATTTATATTTTATATATGTGGATACATACATATAAATTTCGCGAAGCCTAGATTCCAATACAAAAAACATTAAAACTGCAACTTCACTTGTAATTCTAAAAGCTTTGATCACAATATTCCTGTTTCTACTATTTCGCGTGAAAGAAGTTTTAGCAAGTTAAAATGAATTAAGAATTGTCATTAGAAAATAATGATTACCACTAATTTTCGATCGACTGTAATATTGTTGAAGATAAAAAGTAGCCAGATAAGTTCAAAATAAATTATCTTATTGTCTAAATTGTATTTGTTATATTATGTATTTTTTAGAATTGGTTAGCAATAGAATGGATTATAAAACTTATATTATTAATTCAATGTCTGTACTCTGCAACTCGGAGGCGACGCATAGTCTCAGATTCAATGGTATAACCTTGTACAGTAAAATAACCTGGGGTTTGACCCCGACGGCGGCGAGACCCACCCAAAGTATTGATTTTCATGCAGCAAAATTTTCCACATCTGCGCAGATCCGAAGCCCAAGTTGGAAACCCTGGGTCAGACTCCGCCCCCCGGTCAATACAGTCAAAATCGTTACTGGGTATGTGTCACGCCAGACGTTTGCAACTAAATAAAATAGTCACGTGTACGAACACGTGATAGAAAAGATAACAAATTTTTATATAAGTTCTGTTGCCTGTTGTTTATCTCAACATGTAAAGATATTTCAGTAAACAATGTCCTTTATTTATTTATTTTGCTAATAAATTATCGATAATGGCATACACCGAATAAATTTTAATTCGATTGATTTTTTTCTTAATGCATTTTCGATGAAGAATATTAAGAGCAAACTTAACAAATACATACTCCGAGAATCAATTACACAGTTATTTAGTATTATCTTAGAGTATTAGGGACATGAGTCTAATCACCACCAGTCAAGACCAAGTTTTTAGGTAAATTTCAATAAAAATAATCCCAAATCATGAAGAGATGTAAACAAATGTCGATCACGGTAAAATCTAAAATAATAGCATAACTCGAAGAAATCGCTTCAATTCTAGAGATAGCGCGAAGAGTGGAATTTAGTGGTTCTGCTATTCGAAAATGTATTTTAAAATATCGCGAAATAGGAATTATAGAGAGGGTGTCGGAAGCGTATGACATCTGCTCAAGAAAACCGCAGAACAAAAGATAGCTGCTGAATTACAAATAGAATTGAATATTTTAAGACGGACAATGAATAGACATTTGGTTGAAGCTGGATTTAAAACGCGAAACATAGCAAAAAAAAAACACTATTTACTGAGAAAATGAAAAAGAACGGCCTTGAATGGGAAAAAGCTCATCGCCATTGGACCATGGAAGATTGGAGAAGAATGGCTTTCTCCGACGAATACAAATTTAATCTGTTTGGAGCATATGGTAAGTGACCATGCGCCGTAGAAAAAGCGAAAGAATTCATCCCTCATGTAATAATCGATTCATCACGCACTCACCCTATGTGATGATATGAGGGTGCATGACAGCTTATGGATTGGGCTCTGTAAATTTCGCCCAGGGCACCATGAATGCAAAAATATATAAATTGTTTGTGTGAAACGACTTTATTCCAACCCTTGAAGACTTTTCCCAACATTCTGCTGAACCCATTTTGCATGACATCGAGCTCATTTTGTGAGTCAAATTATAACTTTTATATTTAAACTTTCAATAAATTAATCCTCTATTTATAGATTACACAATTCAAAGATTTAATGGGAATCACATCATTAACATGGCCAGGAAACAGTTCCAACCTGAACCCAATTAAAAATTTATAGGCAATCATAAACCAACAATTAAGAAAAAAACGATCAAAAAATTTAGCCGAGCTGAAAAAATTTATCATGGAGGTATGGAAAGAAGTCGATCTGAAAATAATTGGAAAACTGTATATATCGATGCCAAGCAGAATACAATAATTTATTATAAAATAAAAGCGAAATTACGTCAAAATTATTTTGTTAAAATGTTATAAAAGTGTTTTATTTACAAGCTTCTAATTTTTTAATGTCCTCGATATTGCTTTCTATGAATAGAAGCAAAAAAAAAAACACATTACAGCGAACTTTCATTGATAATTCCATTTTTGATTAAGCTTTTGTCAAGATTATTTGTTTGTCTTAATGATACTTTCAAAAATGTGTTTGAAAATAGTAAAGAAAAAGATAGATAACAGTAAAAACGAATAACAGAAACAACGAAACTCAAATGTATTCAATAGTTTCGCCAAAAAAATGGTACCTGCTAGGGATTACATGAGGGGCAAAAAATGGTATCGTTATTTTACGCCATGTTTAACAAAATGTTGAGCACATGGCTATTTAACATATTTCTGTGTATATTTTTCTGGAAATACATAAGTAACTCTCCCTGTTCCAATGGAGAAATAATTATAGTTTATTTTTTTAGTCATTGACTTATTTAAATTACAATCCCTAATCAATTTATTGTGGAACATTCTTATAACGTCTATCAACAATAGGGTAAGATTGTCCACAAAGAGCAAAAAATTTGTTACAGAAATTCTTGTATTTCCACTTTTATTTAACAAAATTGTATTAATTACAAATTGCAACCGATACTTACTCGGTGCAATAATACATTTGTAATACTCTATTTTTGGTGAAAGTGCACATTCCGTCCTATAAACGTTAAATATCTTACCGCAACGTTGTAAGGGGGTCTTGCAAAATCTCGCATAAGGGCTGTGAATGTGAATGTGAATAGGGGAGTTGATAATAAATGAGCGAACATCTGTTACAACGTTGCATTTGTACAGAGAATTCGATACAAACATTTTATTATATTAATCTTATTCTAAATTTGTCTAATTATCATCTCAGTAATATATTTTGTTAAATTAAATATATTAAATCAGGCGTTAATATTTTGAATAATAGTAATACGAGTCGTTAAGAACGTTATTGTTGTATACAAGTAATTAGCAATTAGGAATACAAATAATATTATATATTGTGCCTTTACTTAATGCCAAAGAAATGTTTCTCTATCTTTCAATATAAACTATTTCATACGCTCTATTTCAAATCTTTGCAAACAACTATATTACCAATGATTTATAATATTAACTGGCTTTGCTAAAGGGGAAAATTTCAAGTGAGACGCTTTCGCAATGGCCATAAATAAATGTCAGTAACAATCAAAGTAGCTGGGGTAATGCGATTTTTTTAATAGATTCAATTTTTAAACAAGGTGTCGGTCCAGGCTGGTCAACGAATTTAACCGAGATATTTAATATATTTATATATTTTTTAGGAAAATTTACGCGTCTATATAATTAAATATACGGCAGTTATTGTTGTGCCCTAAAAAACCGTTACAACTAAGGTAAGTGTTTAGGGTCCCCTTGTGTTATTCGACGAAACCGCATCTACAGGAGGGGTCTTCGAACTTTTTTTTACCTATTATTCCAAAACATATTTTTCACGCCAGCGTTACCCCCTTGATTGCGAAAGGAAGAAATATAATATATTATTTAAATTAAAAATGTTAATATAATTCATTTATACGAAGAATACAATTATATAATAAATGTATATTCTCATTATAAAACAAAATGATTCCATTGAAAACATTTTCACTTTAGGCTTTGGAGAAATGATACTGTTTCATATTTGATACAATAATATCAAAATTGGGGCATTTGTATGTCAGAGCAATTTAAACGCTGTCTTTGGGGCTTAATATATGTTCAACGAGCTACCTTTGCGAACATCCTTGTTCGCAAAGGTAGCTCGTTGCATAAGGCAGTAACTTATTGTTTCTTGACTACCTCCTCGTATGCAATTTTGAACTCTTGACATTCTTAAAATATATAATATTTTCTTTAAAATGTAATACGTGCTTTATTATTGGATCCTTGAGGCTCGTCTGGTATATCAGCAATTTCACATTTAAAGGGATCTGTAATCCAACTGAAAGTATGTAAATTTAGATCGGTAAAATAATTAATAAACAGCTTTTATAGTTTGGTAAGATGACTAATAACTGTATCCATGATGACGTCAAATGCAATATTTTCACAATCTTTCAAAAACAGTGGTTAAAGGCTAATTTTGTTCTGCTTTCTGTCTGCGATATAGAAATTTTGATACAAACGTTGAAATCTTTTCTCTGGTTGAAGTTATATTGATATTTTTCCGCTTCCAATTCTTTGTTAAATACATTCACATAATCAGCTAAATATATGCAACCAACGAGGAGTTTGAAAACTTATCTTTGAGAAAATCATACAAATTTCAAATTCACTTTTGAAAGCCCACACTCGGTTCAGAACATTCTGTATGATAAGGTAAGTCTATATTCCGCCTCGCCATCTTTTTACAATTTACGAAATAGTTGCGTGTTTAGTGCATGTCCTTTGATAACTTTAATTTTAGAATTATTCTCTCTCGCCAAAGCCGAAAAATCCCTAACAGACACAGCAATGCAGTATTCCCACTTTATTGCAGTATTCATTAACGTTAATTCTACACAACTCGTAATCTATAACACAGTGGTATATTATTTATCTAGTTGATGTCGTCTGAAGGGTAAAAGAGAGTGATTGAAAAAGTTTACATCGCCTTTTTCCGACTACAATGTAGATAATTGTTTGCAATGCATTTTGTGACGATGTCACCCCACCAGCACTTTTCTTGTCAATTGAATCATCATTACCACCAAAAATTTAAATTTTACCCCGGTCCTAAAGTATGTATCTTATTCAGTAACTCTTATCTAATAAAAATAGATTGTGTTGTGCTTAATTAGCGAGACCTCAAATCGATTAGTTTTGGTAATATTTATTTTAAAATTACCTATAATCTTCAAAAGTAACAGTTGACACGTGAATCGATTTTATATAGAACAAATCGCATTGAATGTTTCAATTCGAAGTACTGTGCTGTAGTTAGCGGCAACGCGATGCGAGATTGTGCTTCCCTGCAGCAACGGTTGAAATGCGCACGCGCGCACAACGAAGAGCAATGTAAAATCGTGCTTCTCTGCACCATTGAGCGGTTGAAATGCGGATGTGCAGGGGACACAAACCATAGCGCTATAACGTCGCTAAAATTCTTTGCATCTCATGTGTGTCAGGGTTAAATGTGTAGCAAATTGAATCAAGTAAAAAAATATTAATCTTTTTCATATTTTTATTACAATGGTTTGAGCATTACAAATCAGTTTTTAATCGTAAGTTATATAAAGCAATATTGTATAAATATATTTTACAATTCTGCATTCAGTGTATTCCCCTTGCGAAACGCCATATTTCCTGGAAGGACCGGACTTGGGACCAGGCTTCATTGAATCTGCATTTTTGATCCTTTTTGCAAGTCCTGAATTTTCTAGTCCTGAAACTCAGCAACATGGAAATATCCCGCTTAGCGGAACACAAACCCTGTACTATCATAATTACTTTTTACGAATAAATTAAAAGCTAGCTCCTAGCGCAATTGCAATTCTCAAGTCCTACACCTACAAAAATCAAATGTCCCTAATCTAGCTATATTCGCTTCGCAAACATGTATTAAAAAACACACATTTTACACACAAAACAATAATTCAGTAAGATAAACATATACCCGCACAAATTAGAGCTCAATCGTTTAAAAATAAACGAATACTGAATTATCATTTATGCACGTAAAGAACCGTTTTATAATCGCACTGCATGTAGACATAAAGTGAATGTACTGTAATGAAATATAAATTACATTTTAAATAATTCGGCTTTCTCTTCTGCGTCGTTTCTTCATTGCGTCTGTAACATAATATAAAACATAAATATAAAAAAGGGCACAAACGTAATCATTTGTTTTATAATATACAAACCATTGATATGACGCTCAAATAGTAGCACCATCCTAGTTTCTGAAACAAACAAATAAAAACATTATTACAAATTTCGACAATGAAAGAAAGGATTTGATTTTTTAAAGCGTTCAGAGTTAGCAAATAGTCTTCAGGGCAATCAGAGATCTTGGTGGAAGTAAAAAATTGTCATCATTACTCGTTTAAAAGAATAGTTTTTATCGTTTTAATTACCTGAATGGCGTCGTCCGCATTTCTGGCGATCGATGCCACGCCCATGACGCGTTCACATTGTTCCGGAAAATCAATCAAGTGGCATTCAAACGATTCTCAAATTCTTCATTTTTGACCAGCCAGTCAGTTTTTTTCTCATATCCCAAGATGCAGCCACCTGTACAATAAAAATAAAATGTAAGCCAACTGACGCAAAACAAAATGGCGGACGCGTTGGGCGTCCCAATTCTAATTATAAACGCACAAGGTTTCGGGTGGAACAAAAGTTATAAATAGACATTCTGTGTAAGCATGTGAATAACGCGACGCCTAATATTATTTTTATCGAAGAGACCAAAGATTCGATAGCGTCGGATACGCGCGGCCGCCATTTTGTGAAGCCAAGTGACGCCATCCGAGGTCATCGGCCTAATACTGGAAAATTACGTAGAATTGAAGATGAACATGCTCCCAAAAGAGTACAGTGCATTTATGACGCACTATAACGCGAAATTGGGAAGGTCAACGCCCTTAGTTATAATTAAAAATTATAAAATCTTGGAAAATCGAAAATTCACGAAAAATGGGCGCGAATATCATCGGAGACGAGTAAAACGAGTGAAAACGGTCGGAAGACATTAATGAAGCTTACCTCAGCCATTGCGACGTCGACTCGGCTCGAAAGCGGCGTAAGCTTCGCTTTAAAGCCCGAATAGAAATGGCAGAGCATGCCCCGCGGGTCCCTTTTATAACCAAGCCCACTCGATTTTTCTCACATCCCGTCAAAGGTATAACTTCCGGTTTTGTTCATAAAATAAAAATATAAAATACGATAAATTAATTAAAATAATTATTTTTACAGTCTTTAATAAATATAAAAACTATTTTTAAGAATCTACTTATATTTAAATATAATAATTTACATAATCTTGCCGAAAATATTAAATTTGGCCTAAATAATTAATATTATATTTTAATTTACATATAATAAAAAATAAAAGTAACCTTAATCATTTTTATAAAAAGTTTTTTTTATATAACACATATATTAATAACGGTTTATTGGGTACACAATTCATCGGGGAAATTAAACTAGTTTATTAACTAAAAAAATATATTTGGAACAGCCAAATTATGAATTTTTATCTCTAAAACGAAATGTGCTTTAGAGTTTTTCTTTTTCTTTTATCGTAGCCTTGGATACTTGATATTAGTTGGTTAGTTTGCTTATGCTAAAGATTTTTAAAGAGTGCTATTAAAAGTAGACTTATCATTAGGAATTTTCCAGCGGAAAAACAAGGTTTTGGGTGGAAATAAACGTCGATGGTAAAATTGAAAAAAATTAGAGATTAAAAGAAATATAAAAAACAAATTGACATATTTTTAGATACAAACATTGTTACAGTTGGTTAAAAGTAAACTATTTCGCACTATGACAATATTTTCAACATCGTTGTGTTGGGTTAAGGTTATAAGGTTTTAGGTTTAGTTGGGTGGTCACAGAGTTTGGATGAAATACGCTATTGGCAGCCACAACTATCTCGATTATAAAGAATATTTTTGTAAATTGTTTTTTTTATGTACATATATAATATATATATAACTTGTTTATAACTGCACTGTTGTTACATTTAAGTACTTGTATTGATATTTTAAATTTTGATTTTGTCTATGTATTAGTATGGTTACCAATCGTACACATTTGTCCTTCTTTTGCCTCCCCGCAGCAATTGCACCTCCTTAAATAAAAATGCTCCTCCTTAAATAAAAAAACAAAAATTTTAAATTTTCAAAATAACCCTTTTTAGCTTCCACCGCAATAATCTATCCTTCTCTATCCTCCTCGAACAAAAATTTTTAACCTATTTATTTTTTGTGTCCTCTTTTGATACTTTAAAAATCTGGACACATAAATATTGAAATTTTGTATTGTATTAAATACATAGATTTCAAATAAATTCTTGTTTCTGACAGCCAAATAATTTTATAAATTTTTTTATTATGTTTTAACATGTTGAATTTGCGTTTTTTGATCTTAGTTGAAATAAATGAATAACTATCTAAAATATTGATTTATTCTTTTTTAGCCTCTTAATAAAAAAAACACAATTTGGCCTATTAACTCCTAATACAACAACCATATACAACTTACTTCAAAATATCTAAATACTGCGTTTATACCGCGAGACACAGACAGTACTGCACACGGAAGCACAGCAGTAATAATTAAAAGAAGAGTAAATTTCAAATAAATTAGTATTATATAAACTAAATTGGTTTTTGTATTAATAAATATGAAGAGGCATTCAATGGGATGTTTGTTTACATGCCAATAATATAACAAAAAATACAATATTTATAAAATCACGAGGGCGTTTACCTAAATCGAGCGCACGGTTTGGTTTGTTTTATTGACTGACCCTGAATTTTGGGCAAAATCACGAAAGCTGTTAACCTTAATTGGCTGTTCTAAATTAAACTAAGTACACTTATACTTCGATTTACGCGGTTAGGAATAACATTTTTGTATTAAAAAACGAACATTTTAAGTTTCCCACGTGATTTACTCCCATTTTTTTTTTGCACTTAACTTACATCTAGAACCTTTCCCACTGCCCATGCAGAGTCTTGAGATGATTTTTGCTTTTACTCGTTTATTTATTATTTAAAGAAACGTTTAAAATACACGCGAATACCATTCGATCGTTTTATTACAATTAATATTAATTCATTCTATGACTCGATTTATCTACGTATCTACGTAAATCGAGGAATCAGTGTAACAAACATTATTAATACAAAATATTTTATTGCAGTTTTTTACTCAATGCCAAAGTATTTTTGTTATTTTGCTGGACTGATGGTGCCGGGTGGCGATTAGAAAAATATAAGGCCGCTGCAGTATTATTTATTTAAAAATATATAGTTTACATGTTAAAATCGTGGTGAAAATGCTCAACGGACGAGTACCGCTAGCCGTTAATCTTCTTTCAACTTCTGTCCAAGAATGTGCTTTCCTCCGCTACCGTCACGTCAGTGTTACCAGAGTGCCGACAACTTTGCCGAAAGTAAAATAAATACATAAATAGGTCCCTATAGTATTAATCTATATGCTTATGTAGGCTTGCCATACGTTCCAGTTTGAAAAGGATTATCCCGGTTTTACAGCATTGGTCCGGACATCCCGAACGTGAATACATTGGCCCCGACCATTACAGAAAACGCTGATGGGTGCTAAGAAAAAGGTTACCTCAGACATATTTGATTTTTTTTTCGATATGAGCTCTTTTTTTATCTCCCGGTTGACATTTTTATTCAAAACAAACGAAAATGTCTGAGGTGACATTTTTTTAGCTCTTCCGGCGTACATATACATGATTATAGTAAGTCTATGCTTATGTAGTTTTGCGTATATCTATATCCTAAATCACATAATCATTATATATCAACAAAAAATATATTTTAATAGTAAAAAAATGTAAGTGATTATAATAGAATTTAATGACATATATTTATAATTTTATATTATTAAAATCTTAGGTAATAATAATATTAAATAATAAAAGTGATGCACAGTAATTGTAACGCTTTGACCAAAGTCTTAACATTGGCGAATGAGTCAACGGTCAACGCGTCTTTGTCCCTTAATTTGTTAAAACAAACTTTAACTTCACTACTATCTAACCACGGTTACATGGATTCTTGACGCCATGCCGAAATTAGAGGTACACTCACATAGTTATTTAGTTTTACTGATTTTTCACTTAATTTTTAATAAACGCTTCATTTTATCTGACTTGAACTCACTCTTTGTCCTTGATTATAGTTCTTGGCTTAAGCAAGGTTATTGGTTGCTGTTAATGTAAATCGTAGACTTTTTTATCCTTCCAACATTTTATTTTAATGAACTTAATTGAAAATATACAGACAATGTAAGTTGAGATAACTTATTATACATACGTATTATGATAGAAATACTGCAGCAAATATTGTGAATTATTTTCACTAACCTCATTAAAAACAATAATGTAAATCTTCACTGCGAGTAATTAAAAAATAAAGCAATACTAACGATTTACGCTTTAAAAAATAAATCTTTTATAAGTTTCTAATCGATAATTTAAATGTTATAGCTTTTACACACCTACATATTAAACCTTTGGCTACTAAGCAACGATATTTCAGTCGCGTTAGCATCTAGTAAATGCTAACGATAGTTGTTTACGTCATGATTTTTGAAAAGTTATATGAACTTGGGAACCTGTTTGTGTGTCAATGGCATGAACCATTTGCTATATATATTTAATTTACTTGTTGCTTTTCGTGAACTGATGAAAATGTGACTGGGATTTTGAAAAATACCATAGCAGCCAAAAGGATTAATTAAAATTGATAGTGGAAATATACATAATGAAACCTTATTTAAGAAATGCAAAATTCTTAAAAGGAACATCAGTAGAGGTTCTAATGGATGAGAGATCGTCCTAATCCTGCTTACTCATACTAAGACCTTCGTAACATTTTTACAAATTTATTTAATAGAAAATATGTTATAATTTTTGTATTTATTGTTTTAGGGCATATCTAAACATACGGAAGTAGTGTTAAAAGGTGAGCAACTACAACCACAATAAGGCCTATTACGCACTGTCGACTAGCCGCCCGGCGACTGTACTTTATATGGTTTTAAATGGGTGCATACGCACGCAGGTGCCAAGTCGCCCGAGTGTCTGGCGCGCTCCTGCGCAGTGGCGATGCACAGACAACTTGCTTGTTGCCGCAACCTATTAAAGCATAGGTTTAGATGAATGCATTCACACGAGGAGCGACTTTCGAGGCGACTTATAAATCATTCACACAAAATGATTTCGACACAGAAAAGCTCATCGTAGAAATTGAATTCCGAATTGTTTACAACAATTTTATATGAATATTGATAACGAAAAAAAAAATTATTGTGAAACAATATGTATAATTAATTATATTATATTATTTCTTGCTTCTTGATTTAAATTAATTTTATTAACATAATACATATGCATTTATAATTGCATTTGGGAAACAAAAAGCGGAGGTTTAATAAAAAATATAAGTAGGGAGACGGCGAGGCAATTTATCCTCTGTTCTTTATGTTATTTATTAATGCCAAATACGGCAGTTACAAATTCTAGCTTCCTTCTGTATGCAGATGATTTAAAATTGTATAAATACATTCGATCTGTTGCGGACTCATCACTACAGTGTGACTTAGACTATGGAGATGTGTTTACGTTAACCGTCTGCCCTTTGTGTCGGAAAGTGCCATACTGTGTCATTTTCCCGATTCCGTTCGCAATCAGTTTATTCCTACAATCTCGGTGGAAACATTTTGACTAGAGATACTTTCACTAAAGATCTCGTTATCACTTTAGAGAGTAAGTGGAGGTTTCCTCTACACATACACGACACGTTATTCGCGTCCTCCATGTCACCTTAGTTCATAGCATTCTTCCATCGAGATCTATAATTTGGAATCCCCGAATAACCAAATATTCCCTCTTAGTGGAAAAGATTCAAAAAAGATTTTTAAGATACCTTTACAAAAGGACATTTGGTTATTAACCGTTTTTATAACCCAGCGTCTTTATTTTATGAGCATTACGATACGATTCGCTGAGTTCTAGCAGAAAGTTGTATGTCGCTAAGCATTTTTTCAAATTGCTGAAGGGTGCTGCGACAATCCAAGTATTCTCGAGGAATTTTAGTTTTGGGTTCCAGAACGTCTTTTAGAATCACGATTGCGTTCTCTTTTCATTAATGTAAGCTACGAGAAGGTTGTCCAGTTCGTATCATTTAATTTTGATATTTTATGATTTTTTATTTTAATTATGTATATATTTTTTGTGTATTGAAGTAATACAATTATTATTTTCGATCATCGTGACGCATTGAGGTAACCTGTTAGGTTACGATGGTCTTAATTTTATATAAATAAATAAATTAGGAAGTAAAAATTTTGCAGCTATAACCCCGTCGTTCGTTTTCAATATGTTTTCATTCGGATGAGAAGGAGCATTATTTATTGACAATACTGCTTTCTGTGGTAACCCTTCACTTTTTAAAAAATCTCTTCACTTCAGGAATGGATTCGATTTTTAACTAATCTTCGAAGATCTCCACCTATTCATGCTCCTTTTTGGTTATAATAATCGACAGGTAGATTTCTTATTTCAGTCCCCTTGAATGATTTAACTTTTTTTTTATTTTCCAATATCAAAATTTTTATTTTATAAATTTCAGATCGATTTCTGCAACACATGACTAATACGCTCTTTAGATGATTTATGTCCGGGAGTGCTTTTCTTTTGATAAAGGCGTTCTCGTTGTGCAAGCACTTCTAATATAAGCATGTCTCATCTGCATTATAGATTTGATCAAATTGGAAATTTTCGAATTTGCAAATAATCCTGAATTATATGCAGAATTTATCAGTAGCTTCAACACAACCATTGAAATGTTCTCATATCATTGCTTAAATCAGGTCAGCCATTCAGATGAGTGGTTGAAATTGCTTTCTAAAACCAATTTTTCAAGGAAAACCCTTTTTCCGTGCACATATCCTGCTCGTTTTTGATTAAACTATGTAAACATGGCTGAATCTAAATCTATGTATGATAACATTTTCATACTCTTTCGTTTAGAAGGACCAGCAGTACTATCACAATTTCTATGTCAAAAGACGCGCATTCTCATTAAAAAAATTGACTAATCAGAAAAAAATTAAGTTATTTTAAGTACAGATAGTCGAGAGTACAATACTTTATTTTATTTAATGTTAATGTTAAAAAACTGAAAAGCTTCGATAAGAAATAATAAACTACAGTAAACTTGTTCTTTTGAATGAAATGGGATATATATAAAACTAGGACTATCCTTAGAAGAATAGTCACTGGGCGGAATGCATATTATGTGTGCAAATAAAACTACAGGCACTAAACCAAAGTACATTTTTAACATGTGACTGCAATTTAATGGCAGGGTACTGTATATTGGATTTTTTTACAAGTTATATCTATTACTATTAAATTAACTAATTATTATTTTACTTGTCAAATGTATTATTGAGTAAATAATATTAATACAGCATGTTTTTGCAGTTCACATACATGAATATTTACAAGAGCATTTTTTACAATTTATGGAGGAACGTTTCGGTAAAATTAGTTTCTACCACTTCGGTTCAGAAGAGATGAAGATAAAATTTGAAGCAATAAATTCGACAAGGAAATGTCTTTCCTCACAAATAATATTCAACAAAAAAACAATTAAAGCTAAAATGCTTCATAACAATCAACAATCAAATAGAGAAGTAGCTGGTACATCATTTAAAAAAAATATATATTTTAGTATAATGTCATTTAATGAAGTGTTTTATTAATAGAGTCACCTAAAAAGAAGATGCCTCATTATTCATTTGAAGAAAAACTTTTCCAATTAATTATTCAAATTGAACAACCTCCGGATTATGTTATAAAATTGGACTCACTTTTAAAAAGTTTGCAATTTGTATTGGAAAAAGTATTACCAGGTTTGTTAAAATTAGGTTATATAAAGAATTGTAACAGTTTATTAACAATAATTGTATATTTCAGGATGTGCTGCCATACCACCCAGTTCCGTGTATACTAAATTAGCCTTGAAAGATGGCGATATAGATTTATTTGTGGTGTTTGATAACAATTGTATTCCTAATTCATTAGAAAGCCAAACACCAACAGAGTTTCGTGGTTATCTTGTGATACTTGTTGAATACTTGTCCAAACTTAAAAATGAGTTTTCAGACGTCGTTGGATTTTTAATTGATGAAATCCTACTTCTTAAGTTCACACACTTAGCAACTAACTTGAATTGCAGACTTTCCATTAATAATTTCATGTATATACATAAATCCCTACTTTTACGATCAATTCTAAATACAGACAAGAGATTAAGACCAATGTTCATGTTTTTGAAGTACTGGGCTAAAACTCACGAAATTATTAATGAATTTAGTTTTACCGATGATTCAATAATTATGCTGGCGATTTATTATTTGCAGACTATTAAGTCTCCAATGTTACCGACTATAGAAAACCTACAGATGGGTTCAGAATGCGAAGTGTTTGAAATCGATGGTTGGAATTGCGGGTTTGACTTGTCTATGATAAATTCGTTTACAAATGAAAACCGCGATAGTATAATTATGTTGTTACAGGGCTTTTTTCAAATGTGTTCTGAATTCGAATTCGAAAAATACGTCATTTCAATATTTACAGGAGCCAAGTACAGTAAACAATTCTTCAGAAAAGTTGAAGATTTTCCATCAGCTTTCAACCACTACGCCAATCGCATCAACACCGGTGCGGATAAAATACCGTCAATGAATTCAATATGTATTCTAGATCCGTTTGTGCATTCGCATAACCTGACTGAGAATGTCAATCAAAGAGATGTAGAATCTTTCAAGAATCATTGTAAATTGTCAGTTAATGATATTAATGAGCTAGCTGAGGAACATGTAATCAATAAACTTTTAGGAATAGAAGTGTCCCTTCCTCAGAAACAAGCAAAGGTAATTAGAATTGACTTATCCAGTAATTTTAAACTTGAAACTCAATATAACATAAATATAAAATCACACATTAAAAATATTATATTCTGCTATTTGGGTTGTGATTCTAAAATCATAAACCAGGTTTGCAATTATGAGCAAAATGGTGAACCACCTATATATACTTTTACTTACAATTGTGTCTTATTCTATAAGACGTGGGAAGACAGGGAAAGATATGTTAATTATGAAATTGAAGATATACTAAGCAGAGAAAAACTGATTACTGATGCAATAATTCGAAATGATTACGGGGATATCCAACCTGAGAAACCTCTATTTGAATTTAATATCAAATGTAAGTTAACTATGGCTTGGGTCGAGTTTACTATTGAATGTGTAGAGCCCAACAGTGCATTTCATACATTTTATGATCATTTCAATCACAAACTACAGTATTTGTTAATACATTTGATGAATCTAGATTTTAATAAAGAAGAAATTAATTTATTGGATTGTTTCCAAATACTTTTTTGTGTTTTCCTTGTATATTATTTTATCCCCTCCATCAAGATGTTTAATTGATGTATTGTATTTTTTATAAGATGTGTATTTGTATATCTATAATACATGTAAATGTTTGCTAAGCTTTTTATGTTTAAGTAAATTATGTGTTTTATATTCAGTTTACATAAATATTATTATTAAATTAATTGTACATATGATTTTATGTTTTCTTTTCCTTTTTTCAATTTATATTTCTTTGCTAGCGCCTAAACGCCAAATATCATCTCTTTCGCAAGCACGATTTATTTTATTATACTTTAATATGTATGTAAATGTATATCAATGAGATTTTCAGAAAATGTTCTTCATAATTAAGTTTTTTAAAGTTCTTAAACTACGTTTCACGAATTACAGTCTTAAACATGTTTTTATGAAAGTTTTCACTAGTCATAATTGAAACAAATTAATTATTTTTTGTTGCTTCTTAAACTATGCTATGCAAAAATGTTAACTGGTTTGAAGTATTAAAATTTATTTTTCAATTACATTTTTGCGACAGCAATTCGCCAAACTGCAGTATTTTATTCAATGCTATTCACAATAAATGTCATAAATTTAAAAACAGCTTGCTTTAACCTAACGAAAAGAAATATTTTTTAAGCAATAATGCAATTCAAAAAAACCCGTTCTGTAAAAGTAGCAAGAATTAGGTAGATTTCTATAAATAAGAGTAAAAAGTTCTTTATTTTATTTTAGTATATTATTAAGTACTTTTAATCTCGACTTTTTTCTCTGAATTCTTTTAAACAAAGCTATATTTTTTAATAGCTGCTATTTTTAAATAAGATGTCTGATAAAGCTATAAGTATTTACGTTTTTTTATATATAAGTTTTATGTCTATAATTGGTCTGAATTTAATCTAGAAGGATGATGAGATTTAGCATCTATGTTTTTTCTGTAAACGGTGTCTTAAAATTCAACGATTTTTTATCAAGTATCATTTTTTTTTAAAACATAGAGATATATTTTGCCCAATTTCCATAATATTTTTTGTATTTTGAAATATGTAATATAAGTACAAGCTATTACGGACCAAGAGTGAGCAATGGTTTGTGTCAACGGTTTATAACTATGATCAATAGCAGTGGTCTCCAACTTTTTTATCGCCACGGACCGGTCAACGTTTGATAATTTTACCGTGGCCCGCTGAGCGGGGAGGTTGATTTATTTTATATTTTAGTTTGTTTTGACTTTATAATGTTAATTTAATTGTATTTAACACTTCCCTTAATATGCGAAAAGAACGCTAGCCACTAGTGATCTGCGGCCATCTCACAAAGCTGCTCAAACACTGATATAAACTCAAAGCGGATAAAAAAATAAAACGTAAATTTCGGAGCCACATGTGCCACTGAAGTATCGGCAATAAGAAGTTGACAAAAAAATCCAGCCAGATTTACTTGACATTTATGATTTTCAGCTATAAATACGACATAAAGCATACTGTTGAGAATTTTCAAAATCCATTGAAAGTGTAAGTTGTGTATTATAAAATTAAAAGTTAGAACAACGACAAACTAAACAAATTGATAAGTTTTTTTTTTTGTATAAACGCTTATTAAAGAATAAGAATACAATTAAATATAACCATAAAATTTAAGGCCAGTTTCACACGTGCCGGATGAATTCACTCGGCGCTGCGTAGTGGGGATGGTGTATGGGTTAGTACCTACCATTTCAGACGTGCCGGACGAATCCGTCCGGCGCCGGCCCGACGCTGTCTGCCGGGTTGTTGCCGGCCGCGTTCACTACAACTGACCGGCGCAAGGTACCGGGTTGAGTGTGTTGGGAGTAAAACTCAAACATGAACCGGGCCGTTGACAGTGATTGTGGTATATTATAATAAACTTATTAAATATATTCCTCGTGCTTAGGCAATAGCGGAAGAAATATACCTCGAAATTTTAATTATATTAATAAAATCTATTTTAATTATCTTAGTAGAATACATACAAAAATAAAATCCTAACGCGAAATGCGTGGAAGGACTTATGTGAAGCCGTTAATTCTAAATGACGCATCAATTGACGGGGTATAGATCGGGTTGGGAAGAAGCCGGCTACGTGTGAAAGGTTTGTAAACCGCGCCGGCCCGGTGCCGGGCGAATCCATCCGGCACGTCTGAAACAGGCATTATAGTGTTTTTAGTTGACAAGAGAAAATTAAATAGAAACCGGATTGACAATCCGGTTTCTATTTAATTTTCGAATTTTAAATTTAGAGATACGTGATTATCGCGTTTTGCGATAAATGCGAAATAAAAGCGATAAACGTGATATATGCGAAATTGTTGCGAAATTGTTGAAATATGTGAATAGACGTGAAAAAATTAAAATAGCAAAATAATTATTCCAAATATCGATTCTCAATGTCTATGGTCAGTCTGCCCGAACTCTAGTCATAGACCACAGACAATAAGTTAAGCTGCTTAACTTATTGTCTGTGGTCTATGACGCTACATTGACATTCGCATCTTTTGAGGTTATGTGTTGTTGACATATGCACGCGAGCATACGTTCAGAACTGTTTTCTTCCACAAATTAATGAATTATTCGTCACAATCTCTTGGTGAGTTTACATGTCAAAGATTATTTTATTTTACTTATTACAACGTTTATTAAATATTAATATTATATGTATTTTTTCAGTTTCAACAATATGGGTCGAGCAAATGTTGATATTAAAGAAAGAGCTGCAGCATACAAAAAAGATGGTTTTTATATAAATGATGACAATAATTTGATGTGCCGGCATTGTAATTGTCAGCTAGATTGGAAAAAGAAAGATAATTTAACCAAACATTTACAATCAAATAGCCATAAAAAAAGAGTTTCAAAACCTTCCACAAGTCATACTCGTCAATCAACAATTCCAAACATTGTAGTCAAAAGGCAAGAAAAATCTGCATTTATAAAAAATACCGTTAGCATGTGTCTTAAAGCTAACATACCGCTAGCAAAGTTAGACCATCCTGCAGTGCGACAATATTTTAGTCAATATGTCCAGGGATCTGGTGAATTACCGTGTGCAGATCATTTACGGAGAACATATGTTCCAATATGTGGAGCAGATATGAAGAAAGAAATATTAGAAGAAATAAAAAACAAACCTCTTGTAATAATAGTGGATGAAACTTCTGATAAAATGGGACGATGTGTGTTTGCAGTTTTATTTAAAACAGTGTTACCTGCAAGTGAACAAAATGTGTATTTAGCATCATGTAATTTTTTAGATACAGCTAATGCTACGACGTGCTCGCAAACAATAGTAGATACTCTTAAAGAGTATGAAATTTCGTATTCTGATATTGTAGGATTTGTATCAGATTCAGCGCCATATATGACAGCTTGTTATAAAAGCCTCAATGTTTTAATTGGCAATAAAATGCTTCATTTTCAATGCTGGGCTCACAAAATTAGTTTGGTGGGAAATACATTCATGAAAGAGTTGAAATTGCTGAATGAATACATTAGTAAACTAAAAATAGCATTTTTGCATTCCAGAAAAATGAAATCAAATTATATTGCATTTTTGCAAATATCATACCCAGATCTTCCAGCGGTGCTATTTCCAAGTCCAGTCATAACTCGCTGGAAATCATGGTTCAAATCAGTTAGATATTTGGACACTTATTTTGATGCCTTAATTATTTTTTTTAAAAGCTCGGAATTAAGAAATGTTACAAAAGAAAAAATCATTGAATTATATGAGTCCGATACAATTAGATTAAAAATTGAATGTAAATATGTTAGCGAAATATGCGATAAATTTACCAATTTAATGAACAAACTGGAAGGATCTTCGTACCCCTTTTCTCATTTATTGTGGGAAGAAATTATGGGGATAAAAGATTCCTTAAATTACAATATGGGTGGCATTTTTCCTATCGAAACACAAAACTTACTTCTTGAAAGTAATGAAAATACAAAAAAAGATTTAATAAATATGCTCAAGGAAGCTTCCGGTAAAGCTCTATTGAAACTCGAGTCTCATTTATCTATAAATGAGACTAATCTTTTTTATGAATCATTAAACCAACTGTTCAATCCATCTGTAGCTGGAAGTAAATGCAATTTCCAAAGCGACGAAGTACTATTATTATTTAGGAATTTACCTCTATTTTCGATATTAACAACGATCCAATGTTTAGAGGGTTATTCACATTTTTTTAATAATTTAGTATCTAGTATTAAAAGTGGAGTAAAAACAGACACACTCCAACTCTTACTTGCCACAAAAATAAAACATGTGGAATTTGGTAATGCGGCCATACAATCAATTTGGTGTCCTGCAAACAGTGTAGATGCAGAACGCTACTTTAGCACTTATAATTTAGTTGTCACTGATCGTCGTACTAGACTTAAGGAATCATCCATTGAGACATGTTCTATGCTAAATTTTAATAAATTTTAATGTCTTTTATATTAATAAAGAAATTCTCATCTATTTACTTATTTTTTAATGTTTTCTACTACTGAATTGCATATTTTATATTAAATTATGTTTAAAATAAATTAATTAAAATAATAAACGCTAAATAGATGCTAAAAATTGTTACTTTATTTGCTCCAAAACGCTAAATTGTAACATCAAAATGCTATTTTTTTCGAAAATAGATGCTAAAAACACGTATCTCTACGGATTGTTATGAACATTAATTTTGCTTTTGGGTATAACGTCTTCAAAAGTGGCCAATAACGTTTTGCTTCATGAATACATTTTAAGATTTAAAACTTAGTTTTTTATCACTGTGTGCGTAATTATTCCTCAAGTACCGGTTAAAAATGGCAGTTAACCGTTTGTCAGTCGTGTGTTATCGATGACACTGATAAACGGTTAAGTGTGATTTAACTGGTTTTTGGAAAATAAACTCGCGCACAGCTATAAAAAAAGTTTTAAGACGTATTTTAGTAGTATTTAATTTTCAACTTATGGAAATAACTGAATAATCTCAAATTTACGAGTGTAAATTTATTGTAATTTTTTTCATCGGAACATGGACGAATCGTGCCGTGTTAGGACTGCATGGCGCTTTACTTGACAGTTATACGTTGCCAATTGTTGCTGTTAAACTGATTTTTTCCTTCAAAGGGTATCTATATTTTTATGATATGGGATGAAACGGGATCATATGCTCTAATTGTGCATAATTATTATGTTATATTGTATGTATTAGAAAGTTTAGTAAGACGGAAAAAGTTTTTGCGCTCTCCTATTGACCAAAATAAGTTCTATTCGCGATGTCATTGTGACGGCGCGAATATAACTTATTTTGAAACTCTGCCCCTTTTCGTTGGAAATGTGGTTTTTAAAGCGAAATTTTAAAAATTGTACAAAAAATATAACTTTATATAATCACTTATAAACTAAATATAAAAAAATTAAGTTATAGAAATATTATTTTTAGAACTTGAAGATTTTTCTACATATTTTGATGTGTGTTTTACAATTCGTATCGATAAAATCAATTGCGTAGTTCGTTCTCAAGCGCGTAAATACCCGGGATTTCCTTTAACCGTCAGATTTGCTTACATATGACACTTCCGTCATATGTTAAGCGCGCGCCGGGATACAGCTTAGTGCGATTAAATAAACAGTGAAATATGTTATAATCACAGCATTTTTCTTACAAGTGTTAAATTGAAGATGATTTAAAATGATCTAGCATTGGAATTATAGAATATATAGAAGATGATTCAAAATGATCTAGCATTGGAATTATAAAACTTTAAATTATGAGTGTGCCAGTAAGTGTTTGGTTATATGAATAATATATCACATTATTCTAACAAAATTACTATTGACTTTCTAGGTTTACATATTAAAATACAAACAGCAGTGATTTGGATAAACAAAAAGTCAAATTGAAGTCACTGTTGGCAAGTATTATCTTTTTATAAAGAACATACTACATAAGCATGATGTGACTGAATATCCTGAATTTGGCTGTTCCGAAAGAGAAATGATTGCACAGAGGAAAAATTACTAAAAAACCATGACATAAATACATATTTTGCCACATCGAAATTAAAAATAACCCACTCTTAGATATTTTGGCTATCGATTATTCCAGGTATACAATCACATATTTATATTCCTTGTAAAATGTCGTCTATTAGATAACACACATTTATAAGCTGGCCGTCGCTTGGAACAGAATAATCTAAGTGAATTTTTTAATGATATGATGGTTTTAATTTATTTTGTTTATATACATTGGTGTATACAATAACTCACTCAGTACTCTAAATATTATCACTATATGGCACAAAAAATGTAAAAATCGAAAAGTCGAGAGCTCCATGACTAGGGATTCCAATCCTGTGCCAAAATTTTGATCCCGGGATTTCGGTATTGCAATTAGTCGATCCCGGGACCAGTCCCGGGATAATTTTCATGTTATTTTATCGATAAAAATAATTTAAAATGAATAATACAATATATTTTTACATCTGTTTTTTATAACGTACAATGGATAAAGTACGTATAATTTTAGTCTTGGCCTTAAAATAGAAAATAATATAATAAAAAAAAGGGAAGGTCTTATATATTTATTTGAGAAGATAAAAAATAAATTTTTGACAATGTATGTACATATGTACATTCATAGACACAATTAATGGAAAACATTATTTTGAATAAAACTCACGAAGTAACATCAAAGCATCAAGCGTTTCATCATTTAGCCTTGATCTGATTTTGGTTCCTAAGAAGACTGCTGCTGAAAATGCACGTTCAGACTCACAGCCTCAAAGATTCACAGATGACACGTGCAGCTTGCGCAAGTTTGTACACGAAATATAACGATTTTGTCAATAATAATTCGATTGTGCTTGATAAATCAATCAATCCAAAAATTCGGGATTATGTTTTATAATCCCGGGACTCATCGGGTATTGAAAATCGTTCGGGATCCCGGGATTGGAATCCCTACCCATGACTGACATTTTAGAACAATTATAAAATTAATTTAAAAATTCAAATATTGCCATCCTCACCAAATTATTATGTCATATCATTGTCAGTTCTCTGTGTCAGTATTGTGTTTAGATTTTAATTATTGTTTATTTTTTAGAAGCCATGAGCGAGCAATAAGATGACGCGAGCGAACAATAAAAATGGAACCAAACTTCTCCAGCTAAATAACCGACTGCATCACAATCATTGTCACGCGATCATCGTGAAAGATAGAGTTCCACCAACTATCACTAGATAAAAAAATACGTTTTATTAGCATTTATATGGTTCGATCGACATTAACTTTCGTCCCTGGTTTATTTGCAATTCGAGTAATTATATTCAGTCAAATCTAACGAATATGTGCTTTAAATCAGAAGCAATGATAATTTTTATGTATTGTAAAAGGAAAAACTCACTTTTTGGCCTCGGAGCCCGTCGATGACTCAAAATTTGAGGATTTCATTACGAAGATTGCTTTATCTAGTTTAATCAATGTATTCTTCTAATATTGAGTTAATAGGTGAATTGATGTATTATCAACCGGGATGCTTCGATTTCTTTTGATTGTATTGGTTTTATGTTTACCTAGCCAGTTTGCCCCAGAAATTTATTTCTGTTCAATAAGTATAACATAAAATATTATTTTTTATATGTAAATTAATAATTATGGTTCATACATTTAAAAAAGAAGACTTACTATTATAATATATATTTCTTAATGCACGAAGGTCCTTTTTTTTATTCCATTTAGGAAACCTATAGTTTTATTTTTGCGGATTGTCCTAGTAATATTGTTATACAAATTAACACCTCTGTACATAATCCCCTAGCTGTACTGATTTTCTTATACCTAACTATCCTTAAATTTTCTCTATTTCTAGTATTAAATCTATTTACGTCTTTATTTCTTATTAAATACTTTATTTAAGACTACTCTCATTGCCCTATTACGTAATTTTTGCAACATTTGTTTATCTAATTTATTAAACATATCTAATATTGCCGTACAATAAGTAAAACGGGGCAATATGTTACTATTGTAAATTTTTTTTTGTGTTTATACTTAACATATTTTTCATTCTGGATAATATACCTATTTTTCTACTATTTTTTTTTTAATATGTAATTACAATGTTCCTAAAAATTTTATCTACAATTACTCCTAAATATTTTATATTATTATCTAACATATATTTATAATTAATAAACATACGTTCAGTTTTTAAGTACGTTATTTTTTAGCCATATTTCTATTATACTTGATTCATTATTGGAATTATCTACAACTTCTTTAATATCATCACCTATGCAATACATTAATGTGTTAGGCGTATTTTACACTTTTTTACATTATTAACTATATCATTAATACATAGTATAAATAACATTGGTCCCAATTTAGACCCCTGCGGTACACCGTGAGATATTAATTAAACTTTGGAATATGCATAATTTATTTTAACTTTTTCTTTTCTTTTATTTAAATACTTATTAAACCATCTTAAAACTATTTCACTTACACCGATATTCTCTCATATCTTCAACATTATTATTCTATCTATTGTTTCGAAAGCTCTCTTGAAATCCAAGAAAACTGCTCCAGTGATTTTGTTTGTATCCTTGGCCAACAACCAATCATTTATCACTATTTGTAATGCAGTCTCAGTAGGACGTTTTTCTCTGAATCCCGATTGTTGTTCACATAGGACGTTTTGAGAAATAATAAAATCATTTAATTGTTTGATTAGTACTTTTTCCATCACTTTTTCTGTATAAGGCAACATGTTAATTGGTCTCATTTCCTCAATCTTTTTACTATTTTTTATTTTAGGTATAAAATACAATAGTAGCAATATTCAAATTTTCAAGTATTTCTCCTTTGGAGAGTGCTTTATTTCTTAAATTTTTTAATTTAGTTCCTATTATTTCCCAAGTTTCTTTAATTACATTTATATCTAATTCATCAGTTAATTTATATATTATGTTATGAATTTCTTCTAATGATTCTTATTTAAATTTACTAAATTTTACATTCAATGCTTCATTATTATATTGTACTAAATTACTAAACTTAGGTATTGAATTCACAATTTCTTCCATATTCTCAATGTAATACGTGTTCAATTTTTCTGCTATTATATGAGGATCTTGATATATATTTCCATCAATTTCCAATTTTATAAATATGGGTATCTTATTAATTGTCTGAAAATATTTTTGTTTTGAATCTTTCAAAAATACATTATTTTTCGAATCAGATATGAAAAAATGATGAAAAATATGGCGAATATATAATTTAGTAAAAGTATTGCAGGTCTTAATTTTTTACTCATTTAATCCGCACTTTAAAAAACGCAGACTTATGGAATTACTTGATATAACATTAAGATTATTTTTTCACAGCAAGATACGTTATGAAATAAACTCGAATCTGGTAGTAATTAACTCATTTCGCTACAGCTCTTGTTCTCGGATAAGATTTTTATTTATTTATGTATGCCTTTATTGTAGCCTTGTTTTTCTTTTCATTTTTCCCGTTTTTCTCTCGACTCTCCGTTTCGTCGAATTATTGTTTAATCTAGTTTTATACGATTATGTATTTGAAATCTGTATAAAAATTTTGACATTAATGATATTTTTATTATTATTATATTATCAATAAAATTAATTTAATACAAGAAATATAAATAATTTAACGATATGTAGGCGTAAGAAAACGAGTACGACCAGAGGAATATTGTATTAAGAAATAAATTATATTTATGTTATATATTTAATATGTATTTTTTTATTATTGTTGCTTACTGTATAAAAAATTAGCTATATTATTTCATAAAATAAATAAATATAATGCTGCAGGATGCTACTTTCCCACGACGGAGGTATATGCGTCTGCGTCTTTGTATCACAATTGTAGTTTAGCAAGATAACGAGCTAATAAATGTAAGATATGTTTTTGATACAGGTAAAAAAATAAAAAAAGAATGAACCAAAAGTTTATATTTTTATTGAGTGACAAAATCGAAAATAAATATTTTTATTTCGTAACAATTAATATTTTTATTAAGTAATAAAAAGGAAAAATAATACTTTTATTAAGTAGCATCTTCGTAGAACGATATAAATTTACCAAATATTTAGTCTACTCGCGTTTATGCGCCTTTATCAATTTAACATTAAACAAAAGAAATAATTAATACTTTTATTAAGTAACATAACGGACAACGAATGTTCTTATTTAGTAACAATTCATATTTTTATTTAGTGACAAAATCGAAAATATATATTCTTAACTAGTAACAATTAATATTTTTATTAAGTAATAAAAAGGAAACATAATACTTTTATTAAGTAGCAATCGTAGAACGATATAAATTTACCAAATATTTAGTCTACTCGCGTTTATGCGCCTTTATCAATTTAACATTAAACAAAAGAAATAATTAATACTTTTATTAAGTAACATAACGGACAACGAATGTTCTTATTTAGTAACAATTCATATTTTTATTTAGTGACAAAATCGAAAATATATATTCTTAACTAGTAACAGTTAATATTTTTATTAAGTAATAAAAAGGAAACATAATACTTTTATTAAGTAGCAATCGTAGAACGATATAAATCTAACAAATATTTAGTCTACTGGCGTTTATGCGCCTTTATCAATTTAACATTAAACAAAAGAAATAATTAATACTTTTATTAAGTAACATAACGGACAACGAATGTTCTTATTTAGTAACAATTCATATTTTTATTTAGTGACAAAATCGAAAATATATATTCTTAACTAG
Source organism: Plectrocnemia conspersa (assembly GCF_051122295.1). Taxonomy (NCBI): domain Eukaryota; kingdom Metazoa; phylum Arthropoda; class Insecta; order Trichoptera; family Polycentropodidae; genus Plectrocnemia; species Plectrocnemia conspersa. The sequence goes on from NW_028277169.1 coordinate 750,684, forward strand.
TAACAGTTAATATTTTTATTAAGTAATAAAAAGGAAACATAATACTTTTATTAAGTAGCAATCGTAGAACGATATAAATCTAACAAATATTTAGTCTACTGGCGTTTATGCGCCTTTATCAATTTAACATTAAACAAAAGAAATAATTAATACTTTTATTAAGTAACATAACGGACAACGAATGTTCTTATTTAGTAACAATTCATATTTTTATTTAGTGACAAAATCGAAAATATATATTCTTAACTAGTAACAATTAATATTTTTATTAAGTAATAAAAAGGAAACATAATACTTTTATTAAGTAGCAATCGTAGAACGATATAAATCTAACAAATATTTAGTCTACTGGCGTTTATGCGCCTTTATCAATTTAACATTAAACAAAAGAAATAATTAATACTTTTATTAAGTAACATAACGGACAACGAATGTTCTTATTTAGTAACAATTCATATTTTTATTTAGTGACAAAATCGAAAATATATATTCTTAACTAGTAACAATTAATATTTTTATTAAGTAATAAAAAGGAAACATAATACTTTTATTAAGTAGCAATCGTAGAACGATATAAATCTAACAAATATTTAGTCTACTGGCGTTTATGCGCCTTTATCAATTTAACATTAAACAAAAGAAATAATTAATACTTTTATTAAGTAACATAACGGACAACGAATGTTCTTATTTAGTAACAATTCATATTTTTATTTAGTGACAAAATCGAAAATATATATTCTTAACTAGTAACAATTAATATTTTTATTAAGTAATAAAAAGGAAACATAATACTTTTATTAAGTAGCAATCGTAGAACGATATAAATCTAACAAATATTTAGTCTACTGGCGTTTATGCGCCTTTATCAATTTAACATTAAACAAAAGAAATAATTAATACTTTTATTAAGTAACATAACGGACAACGAATGTTCTTATTTAGTAACAATTCATATTTTTATTTAGTGACAAAATCGAAAATATATATTCTTAACTAGTAACAATTAATATTTTTATTAAGTAATAAAAAGGAAACATAATACTTTTATTAAGTAGCAATCGTAGAACGATATAAATCTAACAAATATTTAGTCTACTCGCGTTTCTGCGCCTCGTTCGCCGCTCCTGATATTATGTTAGTGGGCGTGAGTCCTAATTGGGTGTCTGTCGGGTCTTCGGTTCTTGTGGCCACCATTTCATCAATCGTACTTAGGATTATTGTCATTGGTTCGTTGAGCATAGGCGGCGATGCTATTACGAACCTAGGTGCATTCCTAGGCAGCACCACTATAGGAGTGCTAGCTCTCTGAGTGCTCACACTTAAATTCTGCGCCATGTTCGCCGCCACTGATATTATGTTAGTGGGCGTGAGTTCTATTGGTGTGGCTGTCGTCGTGTCTTCGGTTCCTGTTGCCGCCATTTGATCAATTGTACGTGGGAATATTGTCATTGGTGCGTTGAGCATAGGCGGCGTCACTATTACGGACCTAAGTGCATTCCTAGGCAGGACCGCTATAGGAGTGTTAGCTCTCTGAGTGCTCACAGTTAATTTCTGCGCTATGTTCGCCGCCACTGATATCATGTTAGTGGGCGTGAGTCTTATTGGGGTGGTTGTCGTGGCCTGGGTTCTTGTGGCAGTCATTTGAGCAATTGTGCGTGGGAATATTGTCATTGGTACGTTGAGCATAGGCGGCGATACTACTTCGTATCTAGGTGCATTCCTAGGCAACACCACTATTGGAGCAGGACGGGCCGTGACGATTTTCTTCTCAATCTTCGGAGGGCCAACATCTAGATACCACATGTCATTATAGGAACGCTCGTTATATTGTTTTTTGCGGCCCGACCAGATGTATATGCGCGTCTCGATAGCGACTGCGCTATGGCCGGCACGCGGCTTTGGCTCACGTTTCTTGGAGTTCGGATCTAGCATAAGCCAGCGCATCGCGTCCAAGTCAAACTTGGCTAGTGTGTTGCTGCAACGACAGTTGTCAGTGTTATCACCGAGGTTCTCTAGGCCGCCGAATACGTACATGATGTTGCCAATGACATTAGCCGTGTGCTGCGAACGCGGAAGCGGAGCAGGCCCTTCGACATCGGGCTGCGACCAGGACATGGAGTCTGCGTCCAGCACCCACAGATCGCCGAGCTGGTGGCCGTCCGTGCCGCCGTAAACGACGAGGAAGGAACGGCCCGCGTAGTTCGTATATGCAACGCAGCTGTGCAACTCCCTCGGCGGTGGCGGCTGCCCTTTAATATCCGGAATGCTCCAGACCACGTTCTTCGAGTCGGGCGTCATCTTAAGCGTATATAATGAATTAGTATGCGTGTTTGTAAGTCCACTAGCGAGCCCACCGAACAGATAGATGGTGCCATTGAGCAACGTAAGGCTGTGGCCGACTCGCGGGGTGGGTTCAATGGCGCCCGGCAAAGGCATCAACTGACGGCACGTCCATTCGGAGATATTCAGTTCGAATAAGGCATTTGATAAAATTCCATACTCCAAAATACCGCCGAAGATAAGCAGATTCATTTTGTCGTAGACAATGCCGGAGGCGGTGCACGCAGGTGGTGTCACGCCCTCGCATATCATGATACGGTACCAAGAGTTTCGGGTCACATCGTACACCTGAAAGTCTGTTAATATAGAGTTATTAGCGCCCCCGAAAATTATAATACGGTTACCGGCTATAGCTACAGCGCTATGGCCGTGTCGAGGTTTCGGCTGCCGTCCAACACGGGGCAATTTTTCCCATTTGAGTGTCTCCATGCCTAGACTCTTCGGTTTCCTTTTTGTATGTCAATGTCCGCCACCAGTAGCCGTCACAAGTAACCAAAATGCAAACTCCATCACCAGTGACCGTCTGTCTATTTCTAGTTCGTAACACTGTGTAACTATAGTCACTTTAGTTAACTAATCGAGGGCTCACAACAATCAACCCTTAGTATCACGATTTCACTTTATAATTAAGAAAAATTCACTGCGTGCGTTTTTCCCGCCGCCGCATTTTAATAAAACTTTTTGCAGTGGCGCCGATCGCGAGTCGCGATTTTACTATTGCATACGTCAATCGTAAATTTGATAAATTAATCGGCACACGATCGAAATTTGCGAATTCGTTGAAACTACGCTGCGGCCGCAATTTTTGAACGGACAAATGTTAGCGCGCCGCCAATGTGATAATTGGCCAAAACTACTAAGCGCGCCGGCCATTACCTTTTAATTCAAAATTAAAATTAAAAATAAAACGTATTTCAAATATCTCATTTATTATATTATATCTCCATAACAGAATCAACTAATAAATTAATAAAAACAATTCTCATAAGTAAAAAACTTTTATAATCTAATATGATACTTTAAGAACTTCATAAAAAAACACAATAAAAAATATTATTAGACTTATCTTGTATTAAAGTTGTAATTATAGAATTCCAGAAGTTTACGAAGCGGTCAGCGTAAATTTTTCCAAATTTAACGCTGCCCGCTTCGCCGTCACGTCCAAAAATGCAATGAACTATAAAATATTTCTCTATCCTAAAATGTACTATTTTCACACGTCTGTTTGCGCTTAAGACTAGAAGAAAGCTGCCGAGCTATTGCAATTTGCCGAATTGAATTCGGTCAACTCTGTAAGCTACAAACAATAGGTACCTTATCTCGCCTTTCTGTAACATAAAAGTAGGTAAAATTTGTCTTTCGTTGCCTCCATCAGTATATTCGCCTTTATTTGTAATTTAGTACCATAAAGCACGTACTCGACTCGAAAAAACAATGGGGAACATCTGGTGAAACTTCGACTTTTACCGATTCTAAGAAATCGGCCAAATTTTTGGGTTTCTGCGCCTTGTTCGCGCTTCCAACATTATGCTAGTGGGCGTGAGTCTTATTTGCGTGTCAGTCGTGTCTTCGGGTCTTGTGGCCACTATTTCATCAATCGTACTTAGGGTTATTGTCATTGGTTCGTTGTGCATAGGCGGCGTTGCTATTACGAACCTAGGTGCATTCCTAGGCAGCACCACTGTAGACTATATGACTTTTATATATATATGACTTCTTATAATTTAATTTGGTCAAAATAGATAGATCTGTTAATTTGAGCCATATACATGATAGTGTTTATATTATCAATATTAATCTGTATTTGTTCTGATAGAAATGTTCCAATCAAGAATAAATGTTTATTAAATTTACTTGCTATTCTTTTTTATATGTAGTAAATATTCTATTAATATTTAGAATACAATTTTTCATTTTTATTTTCTGGAGTATTTTTGATAATTGTATATATATTTTTCTATATTTTAAATTGGTTAGTATTAGTAATATTATACATTTAATTATAGTAATATACAGTCGACTCTTCTATAGCGTAGAGATTGGGGCTCCGATATAGGAATACTGTTATATAGGGGATTAGACACCCATACAAAGTTTGAGGTTAGGTTCTTTCAATTGTATTTTGTGAATTTTACGAAATCAGCAATTTAAACTTCTTTTCTACTTTTATGTATTAAATGACCCCGTATTTAGTTTGTAAACAAGTGCATTTGCTTATGTTCTTTTTGTGACACGCGCGCGAAGAATGTCCTTGATTTTGCATGTGTCAGGGGAGTCTAAGTTTTTTGAGTTATTTTTTTAAAATGCGTAAGCCTACAATGAATAAATATTAAAAAGTAAATATAAATTATCAAACTTTTTCTGCAGTATGTTTTATTTTGGGATATTAATAAAAATATATTAATACTAATATATTACAAACAATAATGGTAGAAATGAAAAAAGTTAAGCATCTAAAATCGTGTAATTTCACATTTAATTACTGTCAGTGTCATCTAATATCATGTTCCATCGAGACCTTTTTAGTACCTTAATTTCATCACCACTTCATTAATAACAGGATAATATTCTTCATTGTCTTTTGTCTGCATTTCTTCTCAAATTTTATAATATGCTGCTTGACATTTTTCTGAAAAAAAATTAATTCTGTAGATTGCTCTGTGTGTTGAAAAAATTAAAATATTTACATGGGTTTTACATTTAAATTTTGAAATAAAAATTAGCTTGGTTTAGAATCGAAAATCGAACATATCCCGTCGCAAAACTCACAATCGCAAATTAGAGTATCGTGTCAAATATAATATTAGATTACTTAAATTTTAATTATATTTTTGAGGTCATGTAATGAGTTATTAAAGTATTAATATGTAGGGGGGGAGGGAGAGAGCGCAAATATAGTTTTTGCCTGGGGCGCCAAATAAACTAGGGTCGGCCTTGAGTTAAGTAATCTGTGTAGAGATCAGCTTTACTTTGATTGTCATCGATCCATTTTCCTTGCATATCCGTGGCGGTTTTTGTAGGATAGGACGTTTGATCGATTTCGTAGCTTTCCAAAGTGAGTAATCTGTGCAACGTTCTACTAACAGTTCGCTTAGATAAGCTTCGCTGGTTATGTTTTGATATTTCGGATTTCTTCTTTAAGATTTCGGATAGCTTTATTCCACGTCGTTTTGTGGATTGGCGCTCGTGTTCGCTGCCATCTCTTTCGAGCTCTTTTCTCAACAAAAATAGATTTCGTTATTTTTTGCAATAATTTTCACTTGCTATATTTTCCACAAACATAAGCATATTTTATAAATTAAAAATTAAAAAATGGCATAAAACATGTAGATAGACGGAGAAAAAGTATACTTTATTTTAAAAAGTGTTACGCAGCTAAAAAGAATGGGATGCACTGTATAAATTGTCGACTATAGAACACGGTTGTGACTAAAACGTGTTGGGAGCCTCAGTAATAGTAATAACTAATTTCAACATTTCGTTTAAAAAATGCGCAAAATATAAAATATTGGGGCGGCCAATGTTGGCACGCAGGTGGAAAACTTCTTAGGCGCGGACCTGGTTAGCGGAACTCTGATCTAAGCCAAGGTTCAATAAAGAAGAGCATTGTTCCCTAACCTTTTTTGTGCTATGCCCCACCGAAGCCTTTCTAAGAGTCGTATGCCTCCCTGCATAACATATACAATACATTTTTAATGTTCAATATTAAAAATTGAATTGTTCAATAAATAAAGCCATACATATTATGGTATTTTCGTTATAAATTAAAAAAACATAGTAAGTAAAATTTCAAAACATATAATTTAAATTTAGTACAAAATATCGTCAACTGAAAAAAAAAGAATGGGATCCTTGTTGCAAAGAAATTTTATGTCGGAATCTAATTTAGTTAGCTTCAGTCTTAAGTCCCTTCGATTTGTTATATCCAACTGATTTTTTTTCTTTAGCGACAAATCATTAATAGCACTAAATCTACATTCCACTAAATATGATGATGAAAACGGTAACAATAACTTTCTTGCATGTAATGTAATATTCGGATATTTGGTTTCAGTTTCCTCACAAAGCCATGGCATTACTCCTTTTATATTAAATACACTTTTGACCTAATCATCATTTTGCATTTTTGCTAGTTCTTCTTGATACCGCATATTTGAAATATCAATCAAATCCACTAACATTGGCTGCATCATCCAAGTTGGAAAATCAATCTCTTTCAAATCAGCAAATCGTTCCTTAAAATCAGCTAATAGAATTTTCAGATGGTTGAGAATAACAAGTTAGTCACTTCACATTGTTGGAGGAAGTAAAACTTTTCAAAATTGTTGTTGTAAATATTTTTCTGACATAATTTATAACGTGGGTACCTATGTATTAGTATTGAACGAGCTCTCCGAGAATGCATTTAAAAAAAGAATACTTCAAAGTAATCGGAAATCTAATAAATAAATATATAATATATGGAATAGTTGATAATTGCCGAGGTCTCCCATCTGAGGCGTGGTGCCTCACCGGTGAGGCATACGTCCCACGTTGGGGAACCCTGTAGAAGAAGAACCTCCGGCAGTGATTTGGAAAAGCGGCTATTCTCCTTATTTAGGACATAGGTAAGTAAAATAAATCTAGCTAGTATGATTTACAACGTCCGATAAAGAATACAATTCTAAAAGGAATAATATATCGTCGGCAAATAATAAAACAATATAATCGAAAAATAATATTTGCAATAATTTTATAAATTATTTAAATAAAGCAAAAATATTTTTCAGTCATATTGTCTAATCGAAATAATCGACTAATAATTTTTATCTCTAGCAACACCGTTAGTCACTTCGGCTGTCGGGTGCTGAGCGTCGTCGTTTTGTGGGCTAGCGTTTGTTTGTCTCCGCAATGAATGAGTGAGGGCCCGTTCGATCTACGCCAACATGTCGATGAGCGCCAGCGCCGAGAATCTGACCGGCGACAGCCAGGTGAGAGCGATAGTCACTATCGGTGATTCAACGTGACTCAACCCACCCGCTAATGGCCGCGGCCTTCTCCTTAATGCGCCTATCCTTAATAGGCGCAGCGATACGTGTCCGGTCTCTCGTGCTGCTTCGGCCCGTTATCTCATTGGCGGTTTTGTTTCGACTCCACATCAAAATTGAAAAGTTATTTTATATATTTTTTCATGAGACATGAACATAATTTTTTCAATTATTTTCTTTTAATAATGTTACTAGTAAATTGTTTAATTATGAAAAGAGAATAATGGAAATTTTGTATTTTAACCACCAAAGTTGCAGTTGAATTTTACTTTTATCTCTTCAATAGTCCAAAACATTGTTCTTTCAATTTCCTCTCTGTCTGCGGGATATCGAAGTGCAAAATCCAAGATTTATTATTCCATAATTCTGGTCGCTTTCTTTGGATGAATTCATGCAAACTGCAAGATAACACTTCATTACATTTGACATTGTAGTAAGAACTTGTGTGGACAATATTGTTATAATCGAATAAAAAGTAAGACGTACTTTACCATTTAATTGAACTTGACATGCTTGATTTATTTTGGCTTATTAAAGAGTTTCCATTGAGCGATTGGACTGCATAAATTGATTATGTAAATCCACATCGCCTATTTTCTTATTATACTCGAGTACACTGTCTGGTTTGATGGATTCCTTTCCCCTTATTGTTGTGTGAATCATTTCATGTTTGTGGAAAATTGATACCATGCTCACATTTTTCTTATCACACCATTTCATCATTGATACAGGACCAGAATGTTGTGCAATAACCTCTCCCTTTTTTATTTTTTTTTTTACCGATTTTGGACAGTTTTTTACTATTAAATTTAATGGTGCCCACGCAATCAGTTCTAAATATTGTTTTCAGTAAACTCGCCATATCTGGGCAGTTATAAATATTGTCCATCCATAAGGTGTGGCTATTATTTACACATGGCTCTAATAACTTCAAAACTATGGTCGTCGTTTTATTGGAATTTTCTGGAGCAATACCTCACGATAAATCCATAGTTTTTCCAGCATAAATTACAAAAGTTCACTAATACCCATTTTCCGAATGATTTTATATCGTACTTTGCAGCTTTCAAGCGTAAAACTTGTTTGAATCAGAAACAACTTTTCCATAATGTAAGGGACTCGTCGTTCGAAATGTTCAAATTAGGTTTATAAATAAATTCAAATTTATGTTACAGTTTTTCCATTACGGGGTACATTTTTTGAAGCCACGGCGGGCCATTATATTCCGCATTTTTGTCGGCGAAATGAAGAAATTTACAAACGGATGTCAATTTATCCCTACTCATTATCTTTCCAGTCAATATTTTAAAGCTTATTTTGAAAACCCAAAGCAGATGTGCATTCCCATTTTATTTATTGTTTTGAGTATGTAATACTTATTTTTATGACAGTTAAGGGTATACTTCCAAGATATGAGACCGACAAAGTCTATCCTAAAAGAAACAGTTCTAATCTTTAACAGATGTGCGAATTTACGAGACTATGGAAATACATATCTATTTCATAATCAATTATATTATCGGACGTGCCGGAATGAAGAGTGAAGAATGAAAAAACGATTTTAGTTAATTCAGCTACAATTTTAATTTCAAAACAAAGTATGTCCGAAAATTTTATAATTTAGATTACAAGATTTACAGCTAGAAATTATAATATAACACTATATTAAATATTTAATGTTGTCTCTGGCAATCAAATAAACATTTCTTTGTAGATTTTAATGAGTAAATCACGCGTATTACTTTTTCTATATTATTTTTTCACATTTGATTCTAGTTTTTGAATAAATTTGCATTATAAAATACAGCGTCGATTATAGGAAATAACGATTTCCTGATTTTTCTATTATTACTTATTATTATTATATTTTAATTCAAGGAATTTGCTATTTAAATTTAATTATTCATTATAAAATATATCTTTCATAAAAATTAAACTTGCAAACAAAATTCTAAATTTTTGGAATTTTTAAATAGTCAAGAAAAGAAAAAAAATCCGATCACTGATTTTTTTTCAAAAAAATCGACATAAAATAAGGAATAACAAAACTATCTAATAATGTTAAAAAACGCTAATGGGGGGGGGGGGGGGGCGACTGTACTTTGAAATATAACCTAATAAAGATCATTCTTTATGGGACTTGAATGTGTCAAAAATTGATATCCTTTGTGTATGCCAACAATTTGATATCATTGAAATGTGCCGAATGCCGTCTAGAAATATTCTACTATGTGTTTTTTGCTTACACCAACATAAAAACATATATGAATTCCTTTGAAATATTATAGTAGTAGCTGGAAACCGGCATCTATTGGCTATAAACTAAATATTTTTACAGTATGCATAGTTTTGAAAAAACGACAAATTGATCATTTCTTTGAATAAAAAAAATATTTGCAACTAAAGCTTGAATCCATTTTTTATGGTAATCATGTTATTTGAACGAAATCGCTAAACAATTACTCTTATAAATATATGATAAAACAGGGCACTGTTTTCGTCCGTCTTTATGTGTGGGATTTTTGATTTGCGTGCGATGCACGTCATACGTGCCTGAAGGGTAATAGACTCGCTTCATTCTGTTGTATTTTTATCAGTATTACTAGGTGTTTGACCTCTGAATATGGAACAATTTTGTATTCAAGCTATTGTACTCGGGTCAAAATATATCTGAAACGTTCTTAAATTTTTATTCATTGTCAATGTGATTTAAATACGTCCCTGAACTATCTTTTTCAGTTAATGTTATTGAACATCACATAATAACGCGGTCATTTACCCATTCTATATTTGCTATTTTGGGATAAATTTTGTGTAATAATTAGGCAAATTTGCATTGAGGATTTCAAATCTTTCAAGACTTTCATAATATAAACACTGGTAGCTTTATTGTTTATTTTATCGATGTACTATAGCTTTCATACATTTATTTAAAGAATGTCTTCCCATAGTTATTGCTATTGATACATAAGTTTGGAATAGCATAGTTCGTAAGGGCTAGTAGCCCAGAGGTCACGGGTTTTGGTACCAGCAGCACACTCGAATTTTGCTGTGCTATAGCGCTGTTTTCGCTAACTAAATAGTGCTAATAGCACTATAACAGTTAAACTGGCTAAAATGCACTCAATATTCATAAGCATACATATATTGTAAATAAATCTCGCTGACACATTGGAGCTTGGTGAATTTTTTTAGGAAAACTTTTATTGAAAATAATCAATAAATAAAAATACATTAGGCTTCGTGATGTCACATTTTTTAAAAGACCCCCTACCCCCACCCCGTCACATATGCTGTTTTTGTAAATATTATTTAAAATTATATTTAAAAAAAGTCTATTAGCTAAATATAGTGATTGTGATAATATAATATGTATTTTATTGATAGTAATAAAGAGGATTTTATATTGGATTTAGTCTCCTCCAATGAAAAAAGTTGTATTGAAATTAGGTCTAATGTACTAAATCAAAAGTAGAAATTTGATTTAAATAATAACGATAGTGTCGTCTCAAATAAGAGCAACACCACTCTATATTGGAGAATTATAAAAGACAATGATAGTGTGCCTTTTAAATTTCTATATTCGTCAGATGATAAAAGTTCTGGACTTCTAGTTTCTTCAAATTGTATTCAGCCTATTGATAATTTTATAGTGATGACCTAATTAGCAAAATAGTTTGTAAAGCAAATAAATACGCAAATATGAGAATTTCCAACACAACATTATCTTGAAGGTCAATATGGAATGATTGGACTAAAAATTAACCTTGATTGGATAAAAGCGTTTCTTAGAGTCATTTTAAATATGGGATTGTGGCCTGCAAAATATATTTCTATTCGTCATAGTTGCAACTTTCCATTTTTCTGGGATATTTTTAAAATGTATATATCAAAAGTATTGATTCACTTTTTGCCTTATTTCGGACACATTACATCAGAAATTTTGATAATTCAAAATATCCTTTTATAACTAATATTGTTTTAGCCTTATTTAATAATGTAAAACAATATTTACCGGATGTAGATGGTTTTCACGTGTAAACCGATAGATACTACACTTATTTATATCTTTCTAGTCTTCTAAAAAGTAATTTTACTGGGTTTGTTATTCCTAATTAAAAAAGGAGAAAGTATTACTTGTAGATATCAAGCAGTTATGATTTTAGCGTGGTTAGACTAACATGGTTAGACTATTTGTTTTGGCTAAAAGGCTTGGTTGAAGCAGTGAAAATATCTGTGGCTATAATTGAATTTATTATAATTACACAAAAAGCATGCGAGGGGGTAGATATCGTAGACCAGTATGCTTCTTATTGTTTTATCAGAAAAACATTGAAACGGTGGCGAAAACTATTTTCTTGGGGTTTAAGAAGCAAGTGTGGTCAACGTTTATATTTTATATAAAAAAAACATGATGCTAAACAATTAATTTAAAAAAATGTAAATATTTGTTAATAAACATGACACATATGCCATTGGCTGTGAATAGGGATTCCAATCCCGGGATCCCGAACGATTTTCAATACCCGATGAGTCCCGGGATTATAAAACATAATCCCGAATTTTTTGGATTGATTGATTTATCAAGCACAATCGAATTATTATTGACAAAATCGTTATATTTCGTATACAAACTTGCGCGAGTTGCACGTGTCATCTGTGAATCTTTGAGGCTGTGAGTCTGAACGTGCTTCTTCAGCTGTAAGCTGCTTAGGAACCAAAATCAGATCAAGGCTAAATGATGAAACACTTGATGCTTTGATGTTACTTCGTGAGTTTTTTCCAAAATAATGTTTTCCATTAACTGTGTCTATGAATGTACATATGTACATACATTGTCAAAAGTTAATTTTTTATCTTCTCAAATAAATAAATAAAACCTTCCCTTTTTTATTTTTATTATATTATTTTCTATTTTAAGTCCAAGACTAAAATTATACGTACTTTAAACATTGTACGTTATAAAAAACGGATGTAAAAAAATATTGTATTATTCATTTTAAATTATTTTTATCGATAAAATAACATGAAAATTATCCCGGGACTGGTCCCGGGATCCCGGGATCGACTAATTGCAATACCGAAATCCCGGGATCGAAATTTTGGCCCGGGATTGGAATCCCTAGCTGTGAACAATTGTTCGGGATATGACACACATGATGTGTAATCGGCCTGTAAAGTGTTATGGTTGAAAATCGTTTCGCTTCTTTGATGTAAGGACTAAAAAATTTACATAATTGCCATTGATAGTGAAAGCTTTAAAACAAAGTAATTTTGCATTTTAAAAACTGTTTTGTTTTATCATTTTAGAGTTGTGATGGTGGCTCCATGTGTCTGGAACTAGCGTTAGAAGGTGAGCGACTATGCAAAGCCGGAGACTGTAGGGGCGGAGTTGCGTTCTTTCAAGCAGCCATACAAGCCGGCACAGACGATCTGCGAACATTGAGTGCCATATACAGCCAACTAGGAAATGCTTATTTTTATCTCGGCGATTATAATAAAGCAATGAAGTATCATAAGCATGACTTAACCTTAGCTAGGTTAGTTAGTCGAATTTTTTTCTTCTTATTTGTGTTTGTGTGATTGAATATGTGTGGATTAGTTTAATTAGCAGTTAGTGTATTTAGATTATTTGTCGTTTTAGAATGTGTGAGCGGTTGACAAATATGTTAGGAGTATTTATGAAATAACCACGTATATGCATAACGATGGAACATACTGTTTGGATTTATTTTAAAGACTTCTTAAATTATTAGAGTAGATTTTCATAAAAAGATTGCCTCCATAGTTATAGTACTGTAATCAATAATTAATAAATCAATGCGTATTGCAATAATAGATAGTGTTGTGGATGCTGAAAAGTCAACACATAGAGAGTACATATATTGAATATACTGAAATTACATATGAAAAATATAATTTAATGATTATATATAATTAATTAAAAAAAATATTAATCTAAATCTATATATTAATGAATTGCGCAAAAATATTGTTGTGTTTTGTAAAATCAGACAGTATGTTACGATATATATATACATATATAAATCGATATAATATTCATTTTTTGTTTTTAGAGTTTTTCAATTGATTAGAGACATCGGCATGTAAAAGCTAATTAAATGTAAACATTCTTAGGACGTTTTAGTGTGTTTGAATTTGAAGGAAGCATATTTCACGAAAACGTCATCAATACGTTAAAACGCATTAGGTTTTTATTCTTAATTTATCATTTCTGCATTAGTATGAATGTTTTGTTGGTTGACCTTTGTTTCATTTCTTTGCTAAATCTGACAAATTTGCTGATAGTGCTATTTATATTTTCAGAACTCTGGGCGACAAACTCGGCGAAGCAAAGTCATCTGGTAACCTTGGAAATACTTTAAAAGTAATGGGAAAGTTTGATGATGCCGTGACGTGCTGTAAGCGTCATTTGGAGATATCTCGCGAGCTGGGCGATCGTTTGAGCGAAGGTAGAGCTCTTTATAACCTCGGAAACGTTTATCACGCTCAAGGAAAACAACTGGGGCGTGTGGGTCAAAACGACCCTGGGCAGTTCCCCCAAGAGGTTAGGGATTGCTTGAATCAAGCCCTGTCCTATTACGAGTTAGTACATGATTAATTAATAAATATTAGAAAAGTGTTTTGTGCTTATAAATTAATGTTGAACTCTCTTTTCAGACAAAATTTGACTTTGATGACTGAATTGGGTGATAAGCAAGCTTGCGGAAGGGCTTGCGGTAATCTCGGCAACACTTGCTATTTGCTCGGTGATTTTGTTCAGGCCATTGTGTATCACACGGAGCGTTTGCAGATTGCTCAGCAGTTCGGTGACAAAGCGGCCGAGAGGAGAGCGAACAGCAACCTCGGAAATTCGCATATATTTCTAGGACAGTTTGAGAATGCTGCCGAACATTACAAGTGAGGACTGGATATTGCATTCAGCTTGATATTTTTGGTTTGTTCGTTGACACTATTAATTTGTGATGTTCCAGACGGACTTTAGTGTTGGCGCAAGAATTGGGAGATGTCGCTGTAGAAGCTCAGGCTTGTTACTCGCTGGGCAATACTTACACACTGTTAAGGGAGTATTCTTTGGCAGTGCAGTATCACGTGAGACATTTGTCGGCTGCTCAGCAACTCGGAGACAGAGTCGGCGAAGGCAGAGCAAGTTGGTCGCTCGGAAATGCCCACGCTGCTTTGGGCAATCATGAAAAAGCTCTATATTTTGCTCAGAAGCATTATGAAATATCAAAAGAGGTGAATTACAATTGTGAATTTCGTTTATGTGTAGATTTTGTATTTTTTTAAAACTGCTATAGGTGGTAACACTTTCATTTTTACTCAAATTAAAAAAAAAAAATTTTTGCCTCCATAATCAAAATAATAAAACACAAACCGCATTAAAATTAAACACATTAATTTGAATGTGTAAGTGTCGGATGTTTATAAAGACATACATTTTAGCATTGAAATATTTTGAAACTTTCTAAAAACAACAAAAACTGACCAACCCGAAAAACAAAGTTACGTACTACAGATGTGGCCAATTGAAAGTTTCATAGGCAATATATTATGAATTCCATTATTAAAATGTATTCTTTCCTTTATACTTGTTCTATTGTATTTTTTTATGATTGAGTGCATCTGTGGTAATAATTTACACGATAATTTAACTTGTAAAGCCTCCTCAGTTACACCTTAGCTTTGGTTATGTAAAGACAAACCCAAAATCATGGAGAGATCTAAACAAATGTCAATCACGGTAAACTCTAAAATAATATCATATCTTGAAGAAAAGGTTTCAATTCTAGAGATAGCGCGAAGAGTGGGGCTTAGTGGTTCTGCTATTCGAAAATTTATTAAAAAATGTCGTGAAACAGGAATTCTAGAGAGGGTGCAAAGGGGTGGTCGGAAGCGTATGACGTCTGTTTGAGAAGAATGCAGAATAAAAAAAATCGATTCAAAACTGCTGCTGAAATACAAACAGAATTGCAATCTACTTCAAACTTGAATATTTCGAGTCGGACAGTGAATAAACGTTTGGTTGAAGCTGGATTTAAAGCGGGAAACCCAGCAAAACAAAAACACTATTTATTGAGAAAATGAAAAACAATTGCCTTGAATGGGCAAAAGCTCATCGTCATTGGACCGTCGAAGATTGGAGAAGAGTGGCTTTCTCCGACGAATCCAAATCTAATTTGTTTGGAGCAGATGGTAAGCGACTGTGCGCCGTAGAAAAAGCGAAAGATTTCATTAATCGATTCATCAAACACTTGCCCTATGTGATGATCTGGGGGTGCATGACATGACGGTTAATGGATTGGGCTCTGTAAATATCGTCCAGGGCACCATGAATGCAAAAATATATAAATTGGTTGTATAAAACGACTTTATTCCAACCCTTGAGGAACTTTCCCAACATACTGCTGAACCCATTTTGCAAGACGATTCTGCGCCATGCCATTGAGCTCGTTCTGTGAGTCCAAATATAGTTTTTACATTCAAACTTTCATTAAATTAATACCTCTGTGTGCTGCTGTGGACTTTCTCAATGGCCGGAATTGAATGTTGCTTTTAAATTAATACAAATAATGTTTAATGTTAATACACTCATACCTCGCTTTACGGCCTAGATACGTTCCACGAAACTTGGCCACTAAGCGAAAAGCCGTATAACGAATCAATTATTCTAATACAAATTCATACAAATTCAATGGGATCGGTTCCAAATTTGTTAAATATGTAACATGGTTTATCATTTAAAATGCATTTTATCTTTTTATTTCATTTAAATCAAAAATACATACATAACAAGTACATACATTTGTACATAAAATTATAACAGACTCCAAAAACCAACAATAATCCATAAACAAAAATGAAACAACTTCATGTTACATAAAATATGTGTATGAATAGATACATATTTTTTTTTAAAATGGCTTTAATCTGAAGACGATGAAGAAATGGTAACCTGCAGATCACTGTCGTTCTCATTTTTCGCTGGTAAGAATAGGCCTGGCTTAAAAAAATTGTCCAATGTTGTTTGTCTTGCCTTTTTGTCTCTTTCGTTCTTCAGTGATTAATAACAGCTAATGGCTGAGTTAATTCCTCGAGAAACTTTAGCGCTGCGTTCGACGTCAGGATCGTTTTCAAGGAAGATGTTTATTCCTTGTTCGAAATAGGAAAAAGCTGTTGACAATTTTTTTGATGTTAGATGTTTGGATACAACAGGCTCTGTCTCTTCATCAAATGCCGGTTCTGCTTGCAACTGAATGAGTTCCTTATATGAAAGGGGTTCCCTATCAGCTTCAAGTAGATCAAGCACATCACGTTCGTTCAAACCTTCAAAGTCGAGATCATGTGCTAGATCCAAAATGTTTTGCCTAATTTCAGGAAGGCAATTAACTTCTGCATCAGTACTTTTTACACATTCTGGCCATATTTTTTTCCAAACATGGTTCATTGTTGTTAGTTTTAATTCCTTCCATGATTCACTGATGCTGTCAACAGCGTTCTTGATGTTATAGTTTTTCCAAAATGTTTTAATTGAAGATTTACCATCGGTTTCCCTTATAAGTTGTCGGAAAGTTTGGCGTAGGTAATATGCCTTAAAAGTGGCTATTGCACCCTGATCCATTGGTTGGATCAGAGCTGTTGTATTTTTCGGAAGGTACTCAATCATAAAATCTTCAGATAGTTCGGATAAATTAGTAGGATGCCCTGGTGCATTATACAAAATTAGCAAAGCCTTGTTGTAGTTATTGTCTCGCAAATATTTTTTCACTTCTGTGCAAAAGTGATTTTTGAACCAATCCTCTAAAGTACCTTTAGTCATCCAAGCTTTCTTGTTGGATCTCCATATGATGGGTAATTGATTTTTATTTAGTCCTTTAAGAGGCCTTGGATTTTCGGACAAATATATTAAAAGTAGTTTTAGCTTAAAATCACCCGCGGTATTTGCACCAAGTAGCAAAGTTAATCGTTCTTTAGACACCTTATAACCAGGCGCAGATTTTTCGGTTTTTGAAATGTACGTGCAATCAGGCATTCTCTTCCAATAAAGCCCTGTTTCGTCTACATTAAACACTTATTCAGGTTTATGACCACCTCTTTCAATAATTCCCTTTAAAATGTTTGGATATTCCTTAGATGCGGCCTCATCAGCGCTAGCTGCTTCACCTTTCATTTTAAAATTATGCAAATTAAATCTATTTTTAAATTTTTTAAAAAATCGACATCGAAAAAAAGTTTTTTTGCCGTTATAGCGAAACATTTTAGGCCGTAAACCTAAAACGTGCCTTAATTGAAGAGGGCCGTTATAGCGAAAGGCCGTATAAAGAGCGGCCGTATAGCGAGGTATGGGTGTACTCTCTAAAATAATTTATAATGGTAATATTTTTTGAGTATACTGAGTTGTAAATGAAACTTCGTACTGATTTAAATTTTGAAACACTTGCTCTACTGTTTTAAATATTAAAATAATTAGTCTAGCTACTTTTAACTATTTTTTATAACAAAGAATTATGTGCGTTTGCACTTTTTTATCATTCATATGTATTCGAATATATTCGAGTAATCGAATATTTTATAGTTAAAAATAACTATATTTATGAACTATATACAATGTCATGTTACACGTAATACATATATTAGGTAAAGCTAAAAGAAATTTCGTTTTTAAATTAGTTTATTAGATCCGCGCAAAACATTCAAAGAATTATCAGAAGGGATTGACTGTCCTGGTCGACGATAAAAGATCATTTGAAAAAGCTCGGCAAAAAAAAACGGTAGGAGTTTGGGTTCCGCATTGTCTATCATCGTCGATTTTGGATCAATGTGTGACAATTTATTCTTTGTTGCTGAACAGGTATGAAACCGATCCATTTCTGGGACAATATGTTAATGGAGATTCCACATAAAAGAATAATGGCTTTCTCTAGGCCAAACTCCAGTTCCAACATTTCGATCATCTTTGAATTTGGTGTCTGGTAGAATATTTCGGGTGTTATTCATTATGAATTATTAAAACCTGGTCATACCATTAAAGCCAAACTTTATTGTACTTAATTGGAGAGACGGAATTATTAAAAAAAGATTAGTCCTACTTAATGATCAACGGCAATCTTACAACACGATAATGCAATACCGTATGCAGCGAAAATTACACAGGATATAATAAAGAAAGTGGATCTAAAATTTTATCACAACCGCATTATTCTACTGACAGCACTGTCGGTCTATGGAACATTCGCTTCGAAAATAAAATTTCAATTTAAAAGATGATGACTGAAAACATCTAGATTCCACATTTTTAAATTAAAACCGCAAGAATTCTACAAAAGAGGCATCGAAAAATTACCCAACTTGTGGCAAAATATCATAAATAACAGTGGAATAAATATTGTATTTTTTTCACTAAAAAAAACGTTTTTCTTCTCTTCTTCGTACGCATGCATGCACACATAGTTTTCCACGAATTTGTTCACACCGAACGTTACCAATACTAAATCCACACTGGTTTGAGAGTAGAGTGACCGTACTTTGGAAATTGAATTAAAAATAAACCCTCCTTTTGGACATTAAGAAACTCATAAACAAAGTGTCAAAACATGTCATTATTACCATCTTAAATACAGAGAATCCATACATTTTTGTGCATTATGGTTGTGCAAACAATATGCCTTCGAACGACAAAAAAAGACAACCCTTGCATTCTTTGACCTTCGAAATCTGTTCATCTAGCAAATTTCAGTATTTGACCACTTCCAGGTCGATTTATTCAAAGGTAATCGTTCAAAAAAAAAACGAATTCTTTTATTGCTTTAAATTAAAGTATATTATCACAAAAAATAATAATCTTTGAAAGCCATCAAAATTTATAATTTAAATATTTTTTTTATGAATCAAAATATAAATAGTATAAATATGCATTCATTTCTCGCAGATCCAAGAACAGCTGTTCTTGGAGGAATATTCGAAATAGTGAAAATTGTGTGTTTCCGCATGTGAGCCTACAAAATTTAATTTCGTGTATAGAATCGTATTTTTATCATGTATGGGCTGTCCTGCAAATATACAGGAACATCCAAAATACAATGACTTTTTTCCCACACATGCGTGAGCGCCTGGGTGTGGACATATTTCGTTGGTCGAATGTAAAGCGCGATAATTGGTCGAATGATTTCTACACGGTTGTGATTCGCTGGAGCCCTCCACAACCTGCGGTTTAAAAGACCTGACCCCACTGTAGAGGGGCAAACGGCAAGAAGACGAGGCAGCCGACAGACGACAAACAGCGACGAGCAACACGAGACCTCAGAAGGCCATCTCAAGGACATTATTCCTCCACCAGGTTCTCTATCAGCACTCATTGAAAAGCACATACAGGCGGCCCTCGACTTTCGCACATAATTGGTTCCTGAAAATGTGTGCGAAAGTTGAATGTTCGAAAGTAGAGGGAAGTAAAAAAATTGAAATTGTGTATTTTAAAATATTTATTTATCAAGTAAATATAAGATGTTTAAGAGGCGTTTAAGTGGGGTTTGCGGGTGATTCCTTTGAAAAGTTATCAAAAGCTAACTGTTTTCCACTATTCTTTTTCTTTTCTTCATATAGTATTTCATAACATGCTATGTCTTTATTGATTGCCCTACACACTTGAGATATGCGTTCTCCATTGGGTTCACAATCTTCCATAATATTTAAAAATTTGTCAAGATGCGTGAAGGCTTCATTCATGTTTTTCATTGTTAAAGAGTTTTCCAAAATAAACCTGTCTCATCTACATTAAATATTTGGCTAGAGGAATATTCTCCATATTCTTTAAAGATTGTGGAAATATATCTTTAATTTCCACAATTTTGAACGTATTCCTTAATTATATTTTTTTTTTGCAAAATTGAACATATCGTAGACCTGTTTGTTTCATACGAACGTTCGATTGAAGCAAAAGATTCACCGCTATCAGAATGTCTAATAATCTGTCCATCTTTGTGAAGTTTATGAGTCCTTGATTTCTTTTTGCTCGCATCAACACTGAAGTTTTTCCGTTTCTCACTCATGTTTATAATTTTTTTAAAAAAAAATTTAAATTTAAAAAAAATGTTTTTTTTTTTAAAGTGTGCGAAATAGCGAAAGTCGAACGTTTGAAAGTCGAGGGCCGCCTGTACAACTCTACAATAGTTTGTTTCGATATATGTAATAATGAATAAATTGTTACCAGCGTTCTGGCGTCTCTTTCTGGCTGCGATGTTACACCCCTCGGGCCGCAAAACCTTAAAATATATACACACCTTTTTGCATTTTCAGTGCTGTACGAACATAGCATTGTCTACATAGATTTGAAGCATTTTCTGTTAATGCTAGTAAAGCTAGCATATTGCTTGTAATGTCTCAAGATATTGTCCATGATATAGACTGTTATAATTTTTTTTATACTTAATGATTTTTCCAAAATCTTGAATTGAATCCGGTCATGCACCCGGTTATTTGTTGGATCTTAATTGTACGAAAATAGGCAGGCACAAAATACAAATTCACAAAGAAATGTCCTTGGCAGTTGAACTATTGAATAAACAACAAACGTTCAAACACGTAGATGTTGGCTCTGACGACACAAAGGAAGATGTCAAAAAACTATTATAATAAATGTCACTTTCGGGTTGAATTATTTTTTATGCCATTGAACTCGGATGACGAAATAACTAGCGAATGATCATATAAAAGTTAATTTTAAAATATTGTTATTTTACAGTTGGGCGATTCGCTCGGTATCGCAACAGCGCAACTGAACATGAGCGATCTACGCAAGGTCCTTGGTCTTCCGCCACTCGACTCACCCACTGGGAGTGATATGATCGAAGACATCGGAAACGCAAACAACAGCGCTACTTGCGACAACATTTTGACTTCCAGAGTTAGAAGGCAGTCGATGGAGCAGCTAAGTCTTTTGCAGGTTTTTGTTAATTGCTTGCTAGTTAAATTTCATTGCCGCTTCGTATTCGTCATTCGTATACTTTTCATCAGCTCACACCGGAGGCTAAACCGTCACACGCCGGTCAGTCGAAGAAGTCGACACACAAAGCTTTGCTCAAAGGACAGTCTGAAGACGGACCGCCTGAGTCGTTCTTCGACCTGCTCAGCCGTTGCCAGTCGGAGCGAATGGACGATCAGAGAGCGACTCTCGGTCAAGCTGGAAAAGAAAACCATATGATGAAAGCTCCGAAGCAACAATCCAAGTTACAAAGATCCACTAGCAATGACAATAAGCAAAATGTTAGGTGAGTGTTTTGAGATTGGACGTTAGGGCACTGCTGCGGTTATCTTTGCTAAACAAATTCTTGGCATAGACTGGAGCCGTAATGTAAATTTTTATTTTTAAATTTACGTTTGCGATGATGGCGGTGAATTTTTTTAAATTGTAAAAATTGCTTGCGTATTATTAAACTAGTTTTGTGATTGATTTTCTTTCTTTCTGGCTTACTCAGCACCAACTGCGAGGCTATGCTGGAGATGATCTTGGATCTGCAATCCGAACGAATAGATTCTCAACGTGCTTGTCTGAATCCACCTAAAAAGCTAGCTACGACGAGTCAACAAGGCAAGTCGACGACTGAAAAGCCCGATGATGAATTTTTGGATATGTTGGCCCGAGTTCAAGTATAACCTAATTATTTTAGTCAGTATTATAGTCTCGGAAGCTTACTAATAATTTTTTATTCCAAATAGGGATCAAGGTTGGAAGATCAGAGGTCAGAGTTGCCGAGGACGAACGCCGCCAATGCAGCAAACAAAGCGGTGACAGTCCCAGATGAAGATTTTTTCTCGCTCATTATGAGGATGCAAGGCGGCAGAATGGAAGATCAGAGAGCTACGGTAGAGTTTATTTAAAATAATATATTTAAAAACCCCGCAGTACGATTATATTAACACTATACCTGCCACTGAAAATTCAAGTGCTGATACAGGACTGGCTGCTATTTTTTTAAAATTATACAGTAGCGTGCAAAAAAAAACATTTCGTATGAAACTAAAATTGTATTATAGTTTTAAATAATTTTATGTTTTTTTTTTTTACTATTTAAGTTTTTTTTTGGAAGTATTACACATAAAAATAAAAATTTAAAAAAATAAAAGTGTATAAATTATATAAAAAAGTATAAAAAAATATAACAAATTTTTTTTTTAAAGTAATATGTGATCTTTCTAAACATAGCTAATTTTTATTTCAAAATTTAAATGAAAAGCCCATGTAAATATAATAATTTATTCAATACGATTGTTCCACATAGCAATCTGCTGAATTAAAAAAAAACAATTAGAAAAATGTCAAGCATCATATTATAAAATTCGAGAAGAAATGCAGATAGAAGAATATGATCCTGTTATTAATGAAAGTGGTGATGAAATTAAGGCATTAAAAAGGTATGGGAAAAAAGTTTGATTAGCTGATTTCGTTAAATTCACAAAATACAGTTGAAAGCAAATTTTGTTTGGGTGCCTAGTCTATACATATGAAAAATTAAATAAAATAAAGTTAATAACTTTATTTTATTTAATTTTTCACATTCTGTGGAAGAGTGCAGTTAAAATGTTATCGCTTTCAGGTCTTCCCAAAGCCATTTTATTTCAGAAATATATTTAAATTAATCGGATGTTGTATTTTTAATCATTAAACATACGTCTTGTAATTTCAGGTGCCATTACAAGAGAATCGGAAACAGATTAACCCACCAACTGCCAAAAAGTGAACTGTCACAAAGTGAATGAAGAATATATGTAACAATGTGTCTGTGCGCGTGTAGTGTGCATTATTGCATTTGATTTAGACTAAAATTTGCCAAAAAATAAAATAGATACCCAGTGAACGGTTTTAGGATAAAATTCGGTATTTTTTTATGTTTAGATATAAAACGAGCTAGTACTTGTAACAATGACATGATTTAAATGTTCACTCACATACTTCACACGCATGCACATACATATTATATGTATATGTTATATTAATGGGAATTTTTTAAAAATTCCTTACTCGTGTTAAATTAGCGTTAAATTAAATACGCACACATTTTCGAAGGTAAAAATTACAGGCCTTAACGACTTTTAAGCGACATCGATTTAAAACAGTTACGAATTCCTTACTTTTTTATAATAATAAAGATAATAATAATAATAGTTGCCATTTTATGCGTATACACATTCATTGGTATATATGAATGTGTAAAAAATATGTTATAAACTTGTATGACGCGTTTTATAATAAAGTGGATATGAATAGCAAGATGATATACTTTATAGAAATTTAGGCTAAGAGGTTTGCTTAATTTTTTAGCATTGAAAACAATCATATTTAATGAATACTTTTTTATACTTTTTTATTTAATTAGCTTGGCCGTGTTCGTGTGCACTTATTGGTGAACGTACACATTATATTCTTAGGTTTTTTTTATTATTTACTTATTAATATGCCATATTTTATATTTTGAAGAATTTACATTTTTTTTATTATGTATTATTATTATGTTAGTTAGATCATGTATATTTTTATTTTGGTGCATATTTATTTTGATATGTTTTTTTATTACGTAATAACTCATATGTTGTATAATATGATGCTGCACACTCGACAATTGTAATAATAACAAATTAATCTTAAAACTATAATTCCAGCATGATATTTTTACGTGGTAGTGTGCCAAAATTAGATTCTAAGTTACTGTGGAGCTGCGCAAGAAGTAATGAAATTTTGCTTACACTGGACAACAAAGCTTCGTTAAAATACAGTTAAACTCGGTTAAATTAGAAAATTGATATACATTCCTAGTTATAACTCTTAGTTTGAGTTGATTTTTGCACCGATGCCATAAGTTTGTGTTAAAAATTAAGTCATAAATCGAAAACAATAAAACACTGCAGCTGACGATGACTTTGAAACCGACCAGCGGTTTTACTCATTTAGTGTGGACGCTGTTACATAAATTTCGAGAGTTCAGTACTGTTTTGAAATAACAGGGTTTACTGTATCCACTAATATTGGAAAAGGTTTTAGCCTTTCTTTTCATTAGTGTAAACAAATTGGACTGAAAACAAGTGTATCGTTTGAATAATCAAATATTGTCTCATTGTAATCAAACCAAAACGTCCATCCCTGCGTTGATAAAAGAGGGTTGTTCTATATTTATAAAAACATGCTAGATTTTTTATCTAAAATAAATTAATAAATTTTTTTCGTCTACTTTTTGAGCTATTTCAATTTTTGTGACTTAAATAACCGAACGGTTTAAAATTGTTGTCCAGTGTTATCAGTCGCCAAAAATGGCGATTGGCGATTGAACTGTCCAATTTTGACGATATTAAATATATTTTTTAAAGTGTAGCTTTCATCTCCGCGGGTGCCATAATTTTTCAATACAAATAAAATGTAAAAACGTGTCCGCCATTTATTCGACTTAACCTACAAGTATTTAAAATTGTCTTTTATTAACGATTATTGTATTACGATGATTATAATATATGAAAATCATGACTTATAAACTGCCTTTTTCATTAATATCAACACTATCAACTCTCCCTCCAATTCATTTCGCTACCTTTTTCTTGTTACATTTTCTATTTCGGAATTTTACATGTGAGTGGGTGACGAAAAAGGAGTAATTCAGGCTTTTAAAATTTACAAGAATTATTTGTTTAAATGAGTTATATTAGATAGTATCTGGAGACACAGTGGTTACATAAGTGTGCTCCGTCGAACCTCTGGAGGACGTAGTGGTGCTGGATCTAATCTCTGCGGATGTAGTTCTGAGGGGCGCCGATAAAGGTCTTTCTTCGGAGGAGTATACCGTGTGGGCCTGACCAGCAAAAGGCAAAGCATCGGCGATGATTAAAACTGAGTGTCAGATTTGCTCGAATCTGTTTTCAATGGAATTTAGAAGGGAGGGGTTCTCGGAACCAGAACTTCATATATTTGAATGAGCCCTTGTATAATATATTTTGCACAACATAATGGAACTCCTTAAATATTCTTAACATAGCACATACATATTTTTATACGCTACCAGCAAACTGACTGATGATCGCTTTGTATGTAGTCTTGTCTTCCCCGCTACTATCTGATGCGGATTGTCGAGTTCAAGTAACATTATTTTTAAATATGATTATAGTTAAACATCATCCCAAGCTCAGTATAGTAACATTTGGCCAATTTGGTCATTTTGGAAATATGAAAATTTTTCAGTATTTCGATTTAATTGTTTTTTTTTGAAGAGAGAAAATTGTCTTCGTCCACTGCAAGTTGACAATGGCTGCTGCTGTAATTAAAGCTAAAACAACATTAATTCATTTTTATTTATATTTTCACGATATTTTTAGATAAAACACATTTATTGGGGTGCCCATTATTATGGCCAAGACCAAGACCGTATATACAATGAAATCTCGGATTGCGAATAACTTGGTTCACGAATATTTTGCAATACTAGCAAATTTTTAAATCAATTTTGACTTAATGACTTATGTCTTGCAATACGAGCAGATACGTATGATTAAGTTATAAGTCGAAGAAACAACGTACGGTTTTGAATTAGGTGATTAAATATATGCGTAATATGAAGCGAAGAAGCTACTGTTGCAAGATGGTGTGGCCTCTCAATGAAGATCGATCTATTGAACAACTATTTAAAAAAATGTCTGATAACAAAGATGCTTTCCGTATATTGCAAGCATTAAACTATCTATAATTGTTAGTTCTCTAAAAGACTGACACAATAAATGACTTGAGCGTAGCTGTAAAATTCAAATAATCAAACATCCGGAAAATATATTTGACCTTGCTCCTACAGGTTTTTATTTATTTGGATAACTTTTACAACAATGACGAGATAAAAAAGGTCACATAAACAAATTCATTGAGTTTTTTTCTCAGCAATATTATTAGTTATATTTCCATCTCGATTTTGATGTAAAAATAAAATAAGATGAAATAAAATTATTTTTTATATTATAGAAATAATTTTCACATCTTACGGCCAGGGAAAAAGCCTACGCATTCTTCGTGAGAATTAATATGTCGCGAATATGCAATAAAAGCGCAATAAAGCAAAACGCTGTTAGCCTTTACGACTCACTGACAAGCGCACTTTAGTTATGCTGAAAGACGCGGCAGTAAAATATTTCAAGGAACTATCACCCCAAATCAATAATCAACAATGGTGTCTTAACACAAAAAAAATGGTATGGCATTGACGATTCTGACAGCTGGTGGAATGCAGAACTATAAATGCAGTGTTATCAAATCTCGTAAACGGTTAAAAGACAATACAATTTCACCCCTCAAATCGTCGCAATTAGTGCACGCGTCAAGAGTGAGTAAACAAAAGATGCTCACCTACTTCGGATGGGAACCTTCATCGAGAACATACACCGGTTACTCAGTAATTCATCAGAGTTCATCCGAACTCACACCAAGCGGAGTAACGCCGAAGCATCGACCGAGACTTAAAAGTCCGAGGAAGCAACGTTAACATTGATCCAGCTACGAAACGCAGACAAGATTACGAGAATTACACAAATTCACAATTAAAATTCCGGAACGGCATTTCAGCTTTTTCCAGGGGGGGGGGGGATAAACTTGGTCAGTCGATATTTCGATTTTATTAAGATTCATGATATTTCATTAAATGACATCTATTTTTTGACCAAATTTAAAGGGGGTCCACATTTTATAATAAAATTATTTGTGGTAAGTGGAAACTTGTAAGTTTTATTAGATTATATTTACATATATATTGAGACAACCTATTTTTGCCGAGTTGATTATTCTCCGAGCGATGGTGGAGAAGCTGGCGGATAGATGATGTCCATGGAAGATCCTCAGGGGTCATGTACAAGCATGCAGCGATAATCACTCGCTTCTTAGAATCAACGAAATAACTATATGACCGTTTCATAACAAAGAAATATTCGTTCAATGACAGAAAATATTTACAGTAAGAAAACTTGCGTGTTATTTATGTGATTTTTTCTGGTCGAAACGAGGGATTTTGTGTGGTCCCATACTTTACGCTATTGTCTTGTTTCCTTGTTAGATGAGCATTTTGATCACAGTAAATTACTGTGAGTTGTAAGAATAATACCCCACATTTATATTTTATTAATTTATTTAACTAATATAGCTAATTGTTTATACAAAAAACAAATTTAATCAAAACCTACATATTTTATAATTTATTTTTTAATGCACGAAGGTGTTTCTTTATTCCATTAAATAAACTCGCTATATTTTTATTTTTTCGGATTGTCCTACGAATATTATCATACAAATTCTCCTGGCCGTACTCGTTTTCTTATACCTAACTATCCTTAAATTGTCTCTAATTCTAGTAATATATCTATGGACATTTTCTTTTTAATATTAAATACTTATTAAAATACTCTGGTAACATATTCTTTTCAAACCATTATATACTACATGATACACTATTTTATTGCTTTTGACGTGAATTTTTGACTTCTATGAAGTGATAATTGTTTATTGCGCTCTCATATTCCCCAAAATTCGGTTTGAATACATTTTGACCAATACTCTCATATCAGAAAGCAATAGTAATTTCGGTAAGGATAGCTACATATTTTTAAAACATAGTGTAATTTTTTTAAAACGAGATGTGACTCCTGTCTTTACTTCTGCTTCCGCTTATTTTCTCCTGAGGGGTGAGCTTAGTTTGTATTTTGGATTATTAGTGAAAGTTGCAAAACTATAATTAGATTTAGAGCTTTCATTAGGTCAAGTTGGGTTTGGTAAATTCGTGTAGGTTAGGTTTGGGTTTAAACAGCATATAGACGTTTCGCAACTGTTAAATTGGGTTTCATAGACATATTAGACCAGCATATAATTTAATTAGCGCATCAGTTAAATTTAATTTTTGCTAGTAAAAAAATATATATCTACTGGTGAAAATATAAATTCACTAAAAAATTCAAATTCACTGTAACGCTTATACTTCGCATGTAAATAAATAATGATAAGTATGTAAATGTATATACAACATATTACTACGTATGAAAAAGTCGAAATCATTTAATTTTACTAGCACCTGCCACATAAATTATATTTTTACTATAGTCTATTTATTTTCAAGAGTCAGTGCGCAAGAACATTGTTTAACGCGTAATCATAACAAGCTTTTAAATTTCTGCCCTGTGATTGGTCGTTCGCCGTAAGATCAATCGTTTCATTGAGAACGACCAATCACAAGGCAGAAATTTAAGAGCACATTTTGATTACGCGTTAAACAATGTTCTTGCGCACTGACTCTTGAAAATAAATAGACTATAGGTAGTAAAAATATATCTACAGCTGAAAATATATTCCGATATAATTTTACTGAAATGACATATTTAAAAAAATATTTTCGGGATAGATTTTTTGAAGGATAACCCGGGAATTTTTGGTTTACAATCAGGATGTAATTTCAACATTTTTTAGGTTACGTGGGTAATTTTATTTGTTGATCTACTTTATGAAGCAGGTTCAAAACAGCAAGTAAGAAAATAATTTTTAGTTGTCTCAGCTTAGAGCTTCATTATTATGGTAAGCCTTGGCTTAACGCAATTAACTTTTTATCAAAGTATACGAACATTCTGTATTTAAAAAATCAAATGGAAATATTATCGCTTATCTCAATTTTTTTGAAGATTTTTTATCCCGGAAAAAATAAAACTGTTATCCTTGTCGGCTGTCAGTTGTGAAGTAACACGTAAGGAAATAGATCAAGGTCAAGCAACCTAGATTTAGCGCGCATGCGCAGTGCAACACTGCAGGCAGTCAAAGCGCAGCTTAACATTATACGTGCGTCTAATTTGAAAAAAATATTGCAGTTTCATTAACAAAAACAACGAGTTTTCCATATTTTTTTTCTAATTCAGTTCGATGTACAGATTAAAAAATAACAATGATTGGGAATATTATAAAATTTTGCACTTCAATGTCAAATTAATCAACAAGTGGTTTTAAACAACCGGTATATATTTACCAAATCCGAGGGAAGAAGACGTTTTTGTAATTCGTAATGGCGTCAGTCTATCTGCTTTCAATGAAGCGTGTTTTGAATAACCACATGGAAAGAAATGCTAGGCTTCTATTTGCTTCTGAAATACAATATGTCGAAGTTACGGCCGTTTACCTGCTTTGGGTAAACGGCCTAAAATAACTTTTGTAAAAATTTTAGCAGTATTTTCTTTATTAAACTCGGCTTATAAAGCTTAAACAACCGCTTCGGAAAAGTGACATATTTCGAGCATGTTTATTTTTGTGTTGCAATACTTTTCAACGCACATCAGTGAAAATAAAGGTGTTTTGTAGTAATATTTACGATCAGTGGCGTAGCTATGGTGGGGCGGAGGAGGCGGGCCGCCCCGGGCGGCACTTGCTTGGGGGCGGCATATTCGCGATGGGATCGTCAAGTGTGGTTCTTTAACCTGAATGCACTAAAACATATATAAATCTACGAATAACAAGATTTTAATAATTACCAATTTATTATTTTAAGAAATGCTGATTTTATGACCCTGCAAAAAATGTATGGGGGGTGGCACTTTTAAGGATCGCTCTGGGCGGCACATACCCTAGCTACGCCACTGTTTACGACACCTAAGATGTTTCGCGACTAAGGATGTTCACAATGGCCGCTTATAAACTTATGATTAATAAATTTATGTAGATATTCGTAATAAACAGATTTTAAAGTATTTATTATATATTTGTATAAAATATAGTAACACAATAGTTGTTTCGTAATTGAAAAATATATGATTACTTTTTCAAGATTTTCTCTTTTTCTCTTAGAGCGGACTAATTTTATTACGAACAAAGTAATAAGCTTAGATCGAATTTGAATTAATTTTAATAGCATTTCAGACCATTTTAGACCTTCAGTTGCTTTGTCGTGGCCCTCTTAATGTCGGGAATAGTGGCAAAACGTTTTCCTTTTAGCACGGTTTTTATTTTTGGGAAGAGTCAGAAGTCGCATGGTACTAAATTCGGAGAATAAGATGAATGTGAACAGGTGTGGCAAGGCGCGTTGTCGTGATGAAGGAATGGCCATTGGCCTATATTTCTGCTCTCTTTCTCTCTACATTGTTTCGCAAAAATTGCAGTACGCCCTTGTATTATTCAGAGCTTACAGTGGTTCATATTGGAACGAGCTCTGATCGCACTATGCCCTCACTATCGAAAAAAAAACAATTAGCATGAAGTTGAGGTTCGACTTTGACCTATTTTGCAAGATGATTCTGCTCGTTCTGTGAGTAAAAATATAGTTTTTACATTCAAACTTTCCCTAAATTAATCCTCTATCTATCAGTAAATTAATCATCTAGCAAAAAAATTAGCCGAGGTGAAATATCATACAATGGAAGTGTAGGAAGAGGAGATCGATCTTAAAATAACTGAAAATCTGCATTTATCGATGCCAAGCAGAATACAAGAAGTTATTAAAAATAAAAGTGAAATTACGTCAAAATAATTTTGTTAAGATGTAATAAAAGTGTTTTATTTACAATATTTTAGTTTTTGAATGTCCTCGATATTGCTTTCTATGATTAGAACAAAGAAAAAGGTCGCGCGCACGTATTGAGCTAGAGGCTCGCCATTATGCACTTGCTGGGACGACGAAAAAAGCACACTTTTCCCAGAATTGAAGCAATTATACATTCCTAATTTTACAATATCCGTATTTTTTAACAGTATTAAAGGAAAACGATAGTTAACGATCATAATTATCTATTATAAATTCCCTATCGGCCGAGTTAGTGCTGGGTTACCTCTGCATATGCACGGTTGTGTTTTGATATCCCATTACGTTTGAAATGAAACAAAATATCGAACAGCGGTACACAATACAATTTTGTGTCAAATCTGAAAATTTAGATATGGTTTTAGGTAGCACAAATATTTCAAGGCTAGTCGAGGTAATACTGAAGACGAATGTCGTCTATTTACGTTCTGGAAGTTGGAAGTTTTATGAGTTGTGATGCCGGAAGAACATCAATTGAGCGTCAGGACGATCGAAGACAAAACGGGCTTTGCTAAAAATGCAATTCATTAAATTTCAACAAGCGTTTTGCTAACGCGAAAGATTAAAGCAAAACAAATGGTAAAAATAACACGAAAATACATGTTTATTTGAAAAAGCACGCATGAAAACGATAATTAAAAATATAAAGTTAAAAAAAATATATCTATTATATGAAGATAAGAGCGCTTTTAATGAATAAAATCATCTCTAAGCTTCCACAACACCTTCGCGGCCCAGATTTGTACTTCTTCCTTGAGGGTCATTTTTATATAAATGTGAGAAACATCAAACATTGTAATCGATAAAATAAGCAGATTTCCCGGGTTTTAATTTAAAGTACATGGTTTGTAATACTATACGACTCTTATAAATGTACAAATAAAAAATCAATACATTTATTTTTGCCACGGAATTTTAAATGTTAAAGTATTATAATATTATCAGTAGTATTATTTGTTAAGGGTTACGAATAAATGGAATTCTAAACCGCTGTGTTTCTTTATTATATATTTATTTATGTTCTAGCATTGTAAAATATCTATTGGATCACTTTAATGTGATGCAATATAAGCTATTTCAATAGACGAAATACACACATACAAAGGACGAATTTTCACAGAGATGAACCTTATTAATTATTGATTCGTTTGAGGATCGGAATTATTGCAGAAATTAAACCAAAATTGAAAATTATGAATATACATAAAAAAAAAATTATGTTATTTTTATATTTTTTAATATAAAAATTATGAATAATACACAAAATCGATAAATACATTTCGAAGCAAAACGGCAGTATTGAGATTCTTCGCCTCATTGCCTCAACCCATAAAAATAATTCTTTAATTATGAAAATATTATTTTATTATTTAATATATATATATATTATCCATTATGACTCTTCCAAAAGTAAAAGATGTTTTCGAGAAATCTTTTCAACTACAAAAAGATTTTAAATTATCTGAATATACAATACTAAACAGCATACTGTAAATATACAATTCCTTAAAACAATTTAACTAACGTCAATCGCAAGCGAACGTATTTTCAGTATTCCAAATAATTTTTGTACAAAAATTCGAAGCTAGATGTATTATGATACAATCTTTTTAAAATATTATTTTTTAAAAAATAATTCAACTGCAATACATATATTTATATTTTATAATTTTAATGTCGTTTAATGATCGTGGTATTTTTTTAAAATTTTTGTATTATAATATTTTAAATATATTTTCTCCAAATTTTGACCATGTATACAATACTGATCCATTTGTATTTTTCTTGTCAATAAATTTGTTTTTGTCTAATATACAGCTTTGGCCATAATAATGGGGCACCCCTTAAAATTGTGTGTAACTCTTTACAAGTGCAGGTAGTTTTAACCGTAATGCTGGGAACTATACAAATAAATTTGTCGTTTTTAATTGCTCACCTGAGCTTAAAAAAAAATTGTAGGTCTAATTGTTCAGTTTCGTTTAAATAACCGTTATTTTCAGTTGCGTGACTTCTACTTTTATTTGTAGTTTTAATTTTTTTTATTTGATAAAATTTTAAATATTATATGAACATTTAAAAAATGCTAAAAAAACGCAAATTAAGTAAAGTGAATATAATTTCATTGCATTCGCATATTGCATATTATTGACTGAATATATCAGAAATTATTATAGTATACACATTAATTGTTCACGACACGCTGTCCAAAATGCTTTAAAATGGTTCAACGAATGTGGTTCTTACAAATCAAATAGATACGATGACAACTGCCTAGAAAGATCAAAAGATCAAATGTCTTCTGAAATCTCTGTAAGTGGAGGACCATCTATTTTTCATGGACGGCGAGAAGAAAGCTTAGCAATGTGAAACTCAGAGGTTGTAAAGCTTGACACAAACCGTGGCTTTCATAAATAAATAAATCTCGAAGGTTAGAGTAGGGCCCTAAACACCGAGATTAGACATATGAAGATTAGGCAAAAGTCATTTGCTCCGATGAATCCAACTTTAAGATAATTTTAGAATAAAAGTGGTTAACATAAAAAAATATTAAAAACTTATTTTATTCAAAAAAATTTAAAGCAATATTTTTTAAAAATAATAATCAGGGCTGTGGAATCGTTAAAAAAACACGACTCCGATATTTACCAACAACACGACTCCACTCCGACTCCGACCCAAAAAAGTTTAATTTTATCAGGTATTTTTGGTATTTTTCTACACGTTTAATATTCATACGCTATACACGTTCATTATTACGCAATTAAAAATTCATAAATTTCATAATTTAAAAAAATGCTCGGATTCGCTTATTTTTCACGAAAACACAACGACTCCACGACTCCAACTCCGACACCGACTCCGACTCCACAGCCCTGATAATAATACTTTTTAAACATATTTTTTAAGTTTTTGTGATTTTTGGGGTAGTACACGTGCGTCAAAGAGTCGGAGAAAAATATCTAGCTGATTGCGTAGTACCCAGATTCAAATATTATGGCGGAAGCATTAGATCTGGGGTTGCATGGCAGCAGCAAGGGTGGGAAACCTGCACACTTGCGAGGGTACTATGCATAGTGACATTTATATTTCAATGTTGGAATCAACTGTTATGGATTCCTACTGTAAAATATATCTAAGCACATCATATATATCCCGATATTATCAAAAGTATTTAAAAAACTATTTCTTCGAAGGTTAAAACCAATACTGAAGCAAGAAAATCTCATTCCCAACCACTAATTTGGCTTTAATAAGGATCACTTAACGATTGAACAGGTGAACAGAATTGATAACAAAATATCTAAGATTCTGGAAGAAAAATGATATTGTTCTGCAGTACTTTTGGAAGGTTTGACATGAGGGTTTATTATACAAAATAAAAATGAACCTTCCTCATCATTTCTTCATGGTACTAAAATTATACATCAATAATAAGTATTTTTTTTGGTAAAGCACGGTGAAGGAAAAACATCATATTTTCCTATAAATTTAGGCGTTCTTCAGGGAAGCGCGTTTGGGACTATGTTGTACCTGCTGTACACTACAGATCTCCCAAAGACGAAAAATACTGTGGTGGCCACCTTTGTCGATGAGCATCATTTGACCACCCAACCATCGCTTTTAATATGCTATAAGAAAACCTTAATATTATTCAGTCATGGAGCAAAAAATAGAGGATAAAAATAAATGAATGAACATTCACCACGAGAAGAAAAACTTAACTTGCATTTGGCATAAACATATATTCAGTAAAAGGAAGCAACTTATTATAAGGCTGAGGAATAAGCATTTTTGGTCACAGTCATTAACGCGAGTTTCAAGAATAAGATCCCCACAGTTAATTACGGGAAATAGCTAGTGAGATTTTCCTCCTACGAGACAATTCAACTTAGCATATGTCTTCGTTACAGACAAATTGAAAATAAAGAGAGAAAATAAATGCTCGAAAATTCATAAAATATTGGTTAATATCGAACGCAATTGTATATTTGAGCAGCACAGGTAATCGTTTTTTCTCTCAATATACCTGAGTGACTAGTGCCGCTCTAAAATATATGTTCCACATAGTCATGATTTCATATTGTTTCGAAGCGCGAAACAAGAGACGCTCTTTCTCAACAACAAAAAATTGCGTTTACACATTCAAAAAACATTTGTAACAAGACTGTTTATTGGCCGTATCTAGTATGACCGAAATTCGCAGAATTCGTTCGTTAAACGAAACAAATGGTTGGAAAGGCCCACCATTAATTATCGTTTTCCGTTTATTGGGTCGCAAAGTTTTGTGAAGTTCTTGATACTTTTTTGTATTTATTAATTTAAGACGCAAAGATTGATTTATTTTTAGTTTTTTAATTTAAATTGCATAAAATGCACAAAACGCCGATATGGATCCGATCTTTATGTACATCAAATTAGTTCCAAGCATTATTAGAAATTATTATGAGAGTAGTCTTAAATAAAAATAGATTTACTGGTTGTAGAAGTATGATG
The DNA here is from genome assembly GCF_051122295.1 of Plectrocnemia conspersa. Taxonomy (NCBI): domain Eukaryota; kingdom Metazoa; phylum Arthropoda; class Insecta; order Trichoptera; family Polycentropodidae; genus Plectrocnemia; species Plectrocnemia conspersa. The sequence continues at coordinate 786,124 of NW_028277169.1, forward strand.
AAATATTTAAGATGATTTTTTTAGTATTTATATATTAATTAGAAAATAATATGTTACCAGAGTATTTAACTATTTAATAAGAAATAAAGATACACACAAATTTAATACTAGAAATAGAGAAAATTTAAGGATAGTTGTGTATAAGAAAACGAGTACGGCTAGGGGAATTATGTACGGAAGTGTTAATTTGTATAATAATATTCCTAGGACAATCCTCAAAAAAAATTATAACGGGTTTCCCTAATGGAATTAAAAAAACACACTCATGCATTAAAAAATAAATTATAATATTAAGTCTTATGTTATATATTATATATATGTTTAGTTAAAATTTGTTTGATGTAAAAATTAGCTGTTAAACTAAATAAAATAAATAAATAATTATTAAAACTCGTCTGCAATCTTCACTGTTCCTGGCTTCCGCAACAACAACGCCCCCTAGAGGGCGGTTGATTAAGTGATCCTGATGTGATCAAGGAAGAGCAAGATGGCATCAAAGTGGTGACTCACCAACGTGATCTGCACACGAAAATTTAACTCGCGCCTCACCACTTCTTGGTTTCCGCTAAAAATGTTCCATCATTTTGGATGAATTAATTCAATCGCAACTGATTTGAAAAAGCTGAAATGACGTTCCTGATCAAAATGTATGCAAAATAATTAATAACTCACTTTATTTCGCATATCATTGTTGTATGCAAGTTTTGAAAATAATTAATTTTAACTAAGAATAAATTTTTAATTAAAAAATATTTACATGCAAATATTCAAATTTTTGTATTAATTGGTTAAATAAATTAATATCGGTAAAAATTGAGAAAAATTTACAAATAAGTTTGAATACTTCATCCATTTTTATTCAATTTAATATTTGAATATTCAATTGAATATTTGAAAACTACGAATAATTGAGAAATCTAGGTACAACCCAGACCTACATATGTTATTTCGCGAAATGTTTACCTCTTCCTTAAGTTAAAGTCTTAGTTGCAGGAACATCATTAGAAACAATAGAAAATGTAGTATATTGGTATATAAGATGAAGAAAATCCATGAACCGCAGCGTGACTCTGATATCCTTCCTTATTTGTTGCCCTAAGGACGTGCTTATTTTTCTCAATGGTTAATCCAGCCCTGAATAGGTCAACGTTAAAAATGTTGTTCTACAAATTATTTCGGTGTATTCGTGCGTAAGGCGCATGCGCGCACCCCTCGCGCAGGTTCCTGACGCACCCTTAGGTCCGCACCGTCGTTCGGAAAAGCATGGCATGACGCCCTCGCAACGTTGGGCGTTACGGGGGGTCGCGTGGGCGCAGTCGTCGGCTGCAGCGTGGGGTGCATCGGCTGCCGGTCACGTGCGAGCCGACGCCATGCTCCGTAGGCGCCGCAGGCCGCGCTGACGAGCCCGGGGGCGATGCCTCCGCCGCCGTCACCGGAGCCCTATGGAGTCGTCAGCTGCAAAGAAGCCGGTCGACGTCGCGAGACACCCCCATACCACCACTGCGTTCAGGTGCGTCACGATTGTAAACACACGGTGACCGGAAAACGTGCCAGCTTAACTGAACCACCCGTCGCGCAACAAGAGACTTGTCAGTAGCCTAGCTCCGCCTACTAAAAATACCTTTAACAAATTTGGGATTCTCTCGATATAATATCATAACGCTTATCACATATGTACATATATCACCATTGTTGTTTATTATTGCAATGATTAATATTTTTATCTACTGTAAAAAAAATTTGGCTTAAAAATTTACATCTAATGGTATTTATATATGAGGAGTTATTAATATTAAAGGATAACTAACGCAACCAGCGAAGCATTTTAAGAAATAAAAATAAAAAGTTTTACTACATCTAACAAAGAGCGTTCCAAGCCTTCCAAAATTCTAGAACGTTGTTCATATATATTCGGTAGGAACCTGGAGCAAAGTTGTGCAAAGTGGGTTGTACGAATACGAAAATTAAATAGAAAATATGTTGAGCCATTTATGCGGCCTGTCAAATTATGTTGACAGTAAAAATTGCGATATTTTTCTTGAAATTATTAATTTAATAATTAGCTACCTAGAAATACACTGTCATGTCGAAGCCGTAAAACACGCAGAAAATAAAAAAATACTTCAAATAACATAAAATAATAATTCGACTTGCCAATGAAATGAGAAAATTATAGGCACAGAACTTTTATATTTATTTAAACTTGTTCGGTGATCATTACCCACATGATAACTAGTCACAGGAACATTGCTCATACGAAAATTGGTCACAAATCGAACGCTCATACAGAACATCATTCACACGGCTTAAGGAAAGGTAAGTTTTTTTAAGGAAAGCTATTTAATATCCATTTTAACAGGGTACGTAGTGAAAGAAAGTCAATTGTGAACGAGAAAAAGTGGGTGTGCGTTACATGCGTTCCGCACGTCCACTTCTCACTCACTCTGGTCATTTAACACGCAAGCGAGCGAAAGGGAATGTATCTCACCGTACGCGCCTGATATCTACGAGAGTAGTTTAATAACTCCATACAAAACAATAGAAAAACACATTATCTTGGGTCGATTTATTTTTATTTCTCAATAGCCTCACTTAGTCTCGATACACTTCAACCAGTGATTTTCCAAGTTTTTAAAAACCCATCCAAAAATAAAATTCCAGAAGGCCCTTAAAATATGCTTCTGAATCGGCAATGACCACTTCGTTCGATGTGAATCTTTTTCTGACAAGCTATTTCTTCATGTTTGGAAACAGAAGATTTGGTGAAAATTATAAGCGTAATTCATGCATTATTTTATATTTAATCATTTATTTATAATTAATTCTTTATTGAAGTAGTCAATGTGGATGATTCCGCGTACATCCCAAAAACTTATGCTCATCAAAAACCCACTGTTTTGACTGTTTGTCTTTGGAGTATAGTGGTGGATCCATGTTTCATAAACGATTATGTATCGATGCATTAACTCGTTAAAATTGCAATATAAAAGCGGCAAACCAGCTATTAAATCGATTACATGATTGCGTTAATTCTACACTGTATGCAAACGCGGCAATATATTTTTCATACCCAACTTTTCGTGCAAAATTGAAACCACTGAACCATGTGATATACCTGTGGTCTCAACAATCATGCGCACTTTGACTCGCCTATCACACAGTACCATATCGTGGATTTTGTCGATCATTTCTGACATAGTCACCTCAAGTAGACGTACCGAACGATGTACGCAGGGCCGCCGAAAGCGAAATAATGATTTCATGATGGCATTTTATATAATTTTTAACATCGTAATATAATTCATTTAATAAATAATAATAGGTAAGAGTTAACAATTTCTATGCTACGAATACATATAAAAATTAGTCATCGTTGCGACATATTTTCTGAAATCATATTTTATGCGAAATATTTTAATTAGGCATTAAAAATTATTAAAAATATTTACTCATAATTAGTCGTGTTTTCTTTTGCTGCTCAGTGTTGCCATATAGTGAATTTCCAGTCCAGGTCAAAAGCAATAAAATTGTGTATTGAGCTTCATAAACATTTTAGAGCAGCATTTAAATTTTATTTTCGCTAGTAAATATATATATATATATATATATATATCTATTGGTGAAAAATGTATTTAGACTCTACTAGTGAAAATATAACTTCAGCAAAAAAGACACATTCACTGTTACATTTATACATCGGATGTAAATAAATAATGATAATTATATAAAAATATATATTACTACTATACATATAGAAAAGTTGAAATCATATTCCGCTCGATAACAAGCGTTCCCACTGCGCCGGCGACGGCACGATTTTATTGCTTTTGACGTAGATTTTTGACTTCTGAAAAAATTTGGTTTGGATGTGCTTGATTCGATTCTCACTCGTAATATTGTTATAAAAAGCCGAGATAAAATTCGTAATATAATTAATAAAATATACTCTGCTAAAGATCTCACCGTGTACCAAATTAGTACTATTGCTGTTTATAATATATATTAATGATGGCAAACGGATCAAGAAAATGACAAATATGATATTTTTCGACTCTAAAGGACATCGGTTGACGAAAGCCCATCTCAATATAGCATCTAAATCATTCTGTAGAGAAAAAGGGTTGCAATAAATCAAATGCATTTAAACAATTTTAAATCATCTGCATACAAAAGAAAGCTTGAGTTTGTAACTGCCATATTGATATTATTAATAAATAACGCAAAGAGCAGAGAGAGAGCCCGGGTTGGACCCTTGAGAAACCCCCAAAAGGAAATTTATTAAGTATGTAAAGCTATTGCGGCATTCGAAGGTGTACTCATTTACTTTTATGTTTACAGCGACATGTTTATTAGTCCCATTTTTTCGACAGATTATTGGAAAGCATTGAAGGTCACTATAGCAATATCATCTGCATAGTAGATTTGTATAGATTTTTTTATACACTGCCGGATTCATCACCCGTCGCACATTGGGCGAAACGCTCTAAATCATCTCAAAATTCAATAGCTCTGAAACCAATGGGAGTATCAAAGTTGATGAATATATATATTTATATAATTTACTAAATTCATAATTAAGAATATATTTTATAAACAACCATTTTCCATACAATCTTCTTCTCAGAAATTTAATAATATAATATTTTTATTTTGCGTATTATAAATTAATATAATCATAAGAAATACCGTAAAATTCACATTGAATTTAGGGTTTTAATTATTATTTAAATTTGTGATGATATTATTATAGCTAATTATTATTTTATATCATTTATCTTTATACAGATAATAATTTGCATTAATAGTTATTTTTTTAATATCCATAAAACACAGGAAACTGAGGTAGGCTGTATATTATCATTATATATGTTTATATTCTGATCATATAAAATATTTTGTTACAATAACAAGTTCAAAACATTTTTCTCACATTACTGGCTTTAATTATATTTAAATGACTGAAATTCAAGTATTTATCACTAGTTCACTAGATACAAGTGCTACAGTATTAAGGGGAAGATTTTCCCGCATCTAATAATTAATTTAAAATCAATGTTTTTGACCTTTGTATGACTTTTATTAAACATGGAAAACACTTCTAATATTCTCAAACGAGTATTTTATTTTGATTGAGACACTTTATTTGCGTTAAAGCAAATATAAAAAAATCTCTGCATAAAAAAACTATAATCATGCAGTTCTCCGCATAAAAAAAACTATAATCAAAAACTATGATATGCTTCTTGAAATTCTTGTCTACAACACTGCATAAACGCCATTCAAAGCATGCTCAGGAAATACCCAAAAATCGATGTTATATTTCATTAATTGAAATGGTGCGTCTGACGTACCCTACGAGTAATATAGAACCAAGCGATGGTGCGTCTCACGCACCTTACAAGCGGAAAGGGTTAATACGAATTTCATAGTCGACTTCGAAAATACAGAAGAATCTTCATCAGACATATCAACAGAATCTGGAATTAAAAGAGGTAGACCTTGTAAAGATTATGCAGAATCTTCCAAAGTAACAAAGAAAAGAAACGCCACTCAATTGATTCGATATTCTGGAGTCGATCAAATTAGATTTTTATATATGTAAGGATTGAGATCTATCGATGAAACAACACAAGCTAAGATTATTGAAAAAGTAAAAGATTTTTCACCTGAATCTATGAAAAGCTTATTAACTCGACTAGAAGATCATATACAATATGCAGTATTTTTATCCAGAAAAGAAGCCCTAGCTATTTTGATTGCTATAAATATATCTAGAGACAATTACCAGATTTTAAAAAATTCTTGATAAAAAAAAACTGTAAAGTTCTTCCATCATACAAAACATTAACAAAAGCTAAAGTAGAATATCTGTTACAGATATAAAAGCTAGTGTTGCATTAACTTATATATACATATATTAAAACATTAATCTATTAATCATACTTCAACAACTAGTAAATCTATTTTTATTTAAGACTACTATCAATGCCCTATTTTGTAATTTTTGCAACATTTGTCTATCTAATTTATTAGACATATCTAATATTGTCGCACAATAAGTAAAATGGAGCAATATGATACTATTTTTTTTTTGTGAATATACTTAGCATATTTTTCATTCTGGATAATATACCTATTTTTATACTATTTTTTTTAATATGTAATTGCAATGTTCCTTAAAATTTAATTTTGTACCTACAATTACTCCTAAATATTTTATATTATCTACTATTTCTACAATAGAGTTATCTATAACTAGTTTTATATTATTAATAAACATACATTGAGATTATAAATTGTATGGTATGGACAGGTATCATATTTTATATTATTATACCCCTCGAAAATAATTCGATGGTATAAGAAAATTATATTCACCTGAAGATTTTTAGTTCTATACTATACTAACATGCCAGGCCCAATACATAACAATTAACACATACCCATATTGTGTAACTAGAAACTAAAAAAGACACATTTTATTTAATATGCTACCGGAATCGAACACGTGGTTATTGAAATACTGTTTCAGTATAGTTTTATCAGGATCGAAAATAGACTATCATTGAAAGAAAATAAAATCCATGCTGCGTTCTAAATTATGGTGTGTACAACGAATGCAGTCAAACAAACTGGAAGGTTTGGAAGAGTTGCTCAGTGGTCAGAGTTGATGCGTTGTATGTAAGGTTTGCAATACCGGTATTGGAAAAAAATTGAGTATCACAAAATGAAATACCGGTATTTAATTTTTTAATACCGATAGTATGAAAATATTTTTTTTTCAAATCCGTACATTTTATTTGTTGGAAACGTTATCTTCAAGGCATAGAAAAAAAAACGATACCCATTTGCTTGAAAGCAGAAGCGGAAAATAAAATGATGCTTATTGTAGGGGATTACCATAAGTAGTCTTATCGATGTAATACATCGACGTAGAATTATATTAAGTAGTATTTACGTATTTTAAAAAAAATAATTTACGTTTAACACGAGTATAAATAAATCTTTGAGAAATACATATTAATAATATATTCCATATTATTATTAACTATGCATTAATTAAAATAAAAATATTTAAATAAATTACTTTTTTTTAAATAGATTATATTTGAGCGATTCTCGTCATAAATCACTTTTGATAATCGGCACCAGTAAATTTACACCTATCCTAAAAACTATTATCAGCCGAAAAACACGGATTAAATATTATCATTATACGTGATTTTTATTAAGCACAGTTTGTTTTCAGTGGTAAGTGATCACTTATTTTTTTAAAATTTCTACTCATGTTTTTACAGTGGATTTAAACCGAATGAAATTTACCTTGAACCGCAGGCTGGATTCTGGATAAATCCAGCAGCGGCGGCTGTTGGAGAACTGTGTCATATAGAGTCGCGATCGTGTCCCTTATTCTTGACCGATGTCAGCGCTTGCACGAGCTATCCAACCTCTCAACGGACTTGTCGAACACAATGTTTTCGGCGATAGCTACGAGGAACTGGAAAAATATCGGATGGTACTTATCTATTTTAGACGTGTATCATAAATATTTTATTTTTAAATGCTTTATTATATAATGGCCATTATGATGCATTCGGAAGAACTGCTAAATAATGATGGTTAGATTTGTAATAATAAATAAATAAAATAAATTATATATACTCGCATACGACTCTTTAAAGAAGTAGGGATGTGCAACCAAAATAACTCCTTAGATCATCTGAACAAACTAAGGTCCAATTTTTTATTAATAACACATGACAAATTTGGAAAAAGTGATATAGTATTATCCACAAACGGGACGATATAATATTATACAGCCTTGGCCATATTAATGGGGCACCCTTTAAAATGGTGCTTAACTCTTTACAAGTGCATAGTCTGACTGAAAAGCGAATATAATTTTATTGCATTCGAATAATGCATATTATTGACTGAATATATCAGAAATTAGTAAACACATTAATTGTTTACGACACGCTGTCCAAAATGCTTTTAAACGGTTCAACGAATATGATTCTTACAAATCAAATAGATACGATTTATCATTGACATTAAAAATCAGATCTTGATTATCGCATATATATTATATTTTTTTATACTATATTATATAATTTGTTCATAGTTGGATATATAAAGATAGATACATATATTTGGAGTATTTTATATTTTAAAAAATACCCCGAAAATGAAATACAATATTCTGTTCAGTTTCGAATTCAGTCGATGAAAAGGGCTGCTTCAATCGGACGCTAATTTGGTGTGTAATTTAAAACATTCGCAATGTTTTATATTTACTTGGTTTTCAATGTAAAAACTAAAACATGTGGATCTTATCTTAATTGCAAATATGTAAAAGATTAAAGATGTATCCTTATATTGGAGAAGTAATAGCATATAAAAGTGAAGATTACATTATTATTATGAATATAAATAGTTTATTTTAGCCACGATTAGATTATTGCAAAAACATCATATAGGATACATTTTTATTACATTTATGCGTTCTATTGTTGAAGCCGCCAAAGACCAAGCGTAAAATCACATTTCCGTTTCGATTTACGGTAATCGATTGTAATGCACATTCTTCCATAGGAATTGTGCATTGTATTATTTATCAATTATTGCTTAATTGATAAATGCAAGAATTAAATGGAGAAAGACCTCACACGTCCAAAGGATTTAAAATGTAAATACACTTTTACATTCGAAATTAAATGACTTTTACATATGTTCAGTTGCATGATTTCGGCCTTTATTTGTCGTTAAATTTATGTTTATAAATTTATTTTGAAGATTATATAAACATTTAAAAATGCAAAAAAACGCGAATTAAGTAAAGCTAAAATAATTTTATTGCATATTATTACCTGACTATATCGGAAATTAATAAACACATGACACGCTATCGAAAATGCTTTGAAACGGTTCAATGAATGTGGTTCTTACAAATCAAGGCCAAGAACTGGAAGAAAACTGCCCAGGATGATCGAATCTTAAATATCATCGAAAAAGGTCTTCAAAGCTGGCTGTTGTAGTCTCTGCAAGCGGATGGCCATCCATTTCTTTGCGGACGGTGAGAAGAAGGCTCAAATTTGTGGGACTCGCAGGTTGTTATGCCCGACACAAACCGTAGCTTTCAGAAATAAATATACTTCGCCCATGACTCGATCTTGTGTTTTATTATGTTTATTTTTGTTTGTTACTAAGGGAACAACAAGTGAATTCATTTTTGAATTGGATTGTTTAAACGAATTTATATTTGTACTAGCTGTCGGTACCTCACTGTCGTGAGGTACCGAAGCTAGTGAGTTTGCTTTCGCGTCATTTCTTTTAAGTAGTACTATTTTTAATTTAGATTTCAATTGCTTCTTTATAATTTTTACAGTTGATTTTTTAATGTTGCATAAAGTTTTAGTTGATTTTCAATGAAAATGTGGTTTGCTAAAATTGATTTTAAATTAAAGCATTTATGTTATATTTTTATTTGTGAAATCCTATGGTTTGTCGGACAAATGTAAATTTTGTCACAATTGCCACAATACATTTTGTTATTAATTTTGCATTTTCCATTCAGTAGAATGGTTTTTATTTTATTGTAAGAGCTAAAAATTATTCTGGTGATTATTGCGCAGATGAAAATTGGAAAACAGCGAAAATTTCAACAAAACAAAATTTCTGATTATATTTGATCAATATACACATATATGCATATTTAAGAATACGTAAGTATATGTATATAAAAAATAGAATCTGTATATGTAACATATGTTATTATGATTTTATTTTAAAATATCATCTTTAAAAACATTTTACATTTACATTAGTAATTTACATTGGTATGATACACTTATATTTTCTATAATAACACAAGTTAAAAATTAAAAATAGAGAAAAATATTAAGCAGTTGCAATTCAAAGTAAAATATGTTCAGAATTTTAGCTGTGTGAAATTTTCGTGTGCGTAAATTTTGTTTGTGAATATTAGTGAAGCCATTTTTAAATTTATGTTCATTATTTGATAGATTTTTGTTCTATGAAATTCGGAGGCTGCTATAAAAGTAAATTGTGAAGGATCTTGCTGCGAATTAGCATTTAAATTATTTTTTAATTATTATTTTTCTTACTGTTGTGAATATTATTGAGGCAATTAAATTTTAACGTTTCTTTGACATTTTAAAATTTATGTTCATTATCCGAAACTTTTTCTGGTCTATGAAATTGGGGAGCTGCTATAGAATTATGTTTTGAAGGAACTGACTGTGTATATATCTCAAAAACAAGTAAGCCTTTTTAAGTAAAATAATAAACGTTGTCAAATAAAATGAAATATTTGATTCTTGTGTATTTTTGTAATATTAAAAATGTTTTTGTCAAAGTTTTAAATTTTTATTTAACAACGCTTTTTATTTTACTTAAATAAGCTTACTAATTTTTGAGATATTTACTCTATTTGTATTAACACAGTCAGTTCCTTTACACTTTTGCGCTTTTTACCCTCATCACTTTTGCAATTGATAAAATTAAAAGATTTGTTATCGAATTGTTTTCACTACTGAATTTTAAATACGTAAATGATAACGATTGATAAATATAAAAATATAGTGATGATTTAAATTCCTATAAATTTATCGTTCAAAATATAAACAGGAGTAATGATAAGTATATCCGTATTGTGCGCTTTAGAGCTAATAGTAGGGGCGTAAACCCAATTTCAATGATGAATAATGATGAAATGGATAGCTCTCGAACTGACTGTGTTAACGTAAATATTTTTTAAAGGTATTTTTTGTTTATGAATTTTTGGTAATCCATAGAATCTAAAGACTGTGGATCATTTTTGAAGTGGAATAATTTTATGTTTGATTTTATTTGGAAAAGGTCAATAAGCTTTTTAGTTTTAATTTTTAGATATGAGATGGGGTGGTTATGTGTTCTTATAAACCTTATCATTTAGAATTTTTAATATTTAATTTTTAATATACAGCACCTGGCCATATTATTATACCAAAGCAAAATTTTGATCTTTTTGCCTTAATTGATCTATTATATATCTTTTAATTGTTTAGACAGAAAGTTGTTTTTTGCTTATCTTAGCTTTAGTTATTGAAAAAAATAGTTTAGGGGTGAGAAATAATAACATTTATTTTGATTATTGTTCGGGGCTATATTTGTAATATTTAGTATGTCATATTTTTGCTTTAGTAAGTGCCTGAATTCGCCTAGGCATGCTTTATATAAATTTTTTAATTGTTTCTTGAAGATTCAAATTATGATTCCATCCATAAATCACCTTCTCAATTAGCATCCCTTTTTGTTAACATTTTGTCGAATAGTTTCTTTTATATCATTATTGAGTTTGTAAATGCCTGCTTTTATGTTACTAATAATTTCTTCGAATGGAATTTTTCGTATCGCAAGACAGATCCAAACATATTAAAGTTTTTAATGCAAATGTGTTCTATATTCCGATTTGTAGTTCGTAGTGAAATAAGACACTCAAATCGGTTACCATTTCTGTGCAAAAATTAAGCGGTGTTCTTGTTTTAGAATAGGTTATGAAATGGTATATTTTGGTAATCTGTTAGTAGACGGCCAATCACATTGATTTTCCACAGCAAATTTAAGTTATATATAATTTTAAACCGAATCAATTTTAAGGTCATTTGTAATTATGATTAACTTTCTGCTTTTTCTTAAGCATATCAGCTAAAGAGCAAATATTGTGAAATCGTCGATTAATATATACCCCAATGTATATATGATTTAATCAGTTGTCACCTGAATATGAATTTGAAATGCATTTGAAAATCATCCCCTCACAATACATCAGATTAATTTTATTAGATCTATGCATCGAGTTGATGAAACTCTAAAAAGTTTCGGATCACTTCAATGCTATTTAAATATTTGTCTAAAGTATTTTTTTGGATTTATCAATAAGCCGAATTGACTGTGCAAATATTATGGAATAAAATTGTTTCATAAATATTTTTTAAATTTATATATAACCATTACGGTTATGACTTATTTTTAGCAATTCTATGCTTTGTGTCAAAACACAAAGCATTTACACATCATGATATAAAGACATGCCAGTGCTTTATACGGATTCCTGCATATATGAACAACATTTGAATCACCACCTGACAACTAGCCAACCGACGTATCAAATTTATCTGATTTAATAAAACAACGAAGTTTATCTGTCACATTTCAATTAACAGATAAATATAGTTTCCAATTACTGCTGCATGTTCTTGCAACGTGTACGGAAAACAATGTGAAAATTCTGAAAAAAGAGAAGACTTAAAGTTTTAGTTTAAATTAATTATACAATACGGTCTAGCCTGCGAGACGATGTGGAAACTTACTTTGCCTCAACGTGATTCATACTTCAATTGACATTTTTTATGTGTAACTATTAAAAAAAACAATTATTTGAGGTGATTGGCTCAAAAAAGCAATCTTTCTCGTCTATCCGTAACAATAACATGAGAAAAATAAGCTATGATTAATGTTAATAAACTTTTTAGACGATTTTAGTTATGATTGAAAAATATTTAATTAGTTTTCTAAATAATAAGTATAAGATACGATACGTAAAATATTTGTGGAATGCACTATTTGGTCTTTGGATCAATCAGCCATTTTGCCCTTATCTTCTTCATTGTCAGGCCATTCACAGGTCCATTAAGCAAAATTATGAGCTCATCGAATGTTTCCTTTAATAAATTAATTATGGCATGTTGCGCCATTTTGTTGAAACCAAAGCTCTTCCACATTAATACCATTCAAATGGGGAACAAAAATGTCAGTAATCATGGATCTATAGCGCCTTCCATTGATTGTAATGTTCTGACCGGCATCATTTTTGAAGAATTTTTTTCTTTTTGTGAAAATAACGGCGTCTCAATAATGGTTTGTGGATTTTTTTGCTTGTTGACTTAACCATTCAACCAAAAATGAGCTTTATCGCTGAACAAAACTTTATGGTGAAAATGAGGATCAAGAGTAATCTTATTTTCAGCCCATTGACTGAACGTCCGACGCACACGATGGCTTTAATTCTTGAACGAGCTGGATCTTGTAAGCTTGTAAACCAAAATCTTTCATAAAATGGATGGACACAGATCCAATTGCTGTGCACGGTGCAGTGGCGTAGCTAAGGGGTGGCGGAGGGGGCGGACCGCCCCGGGCGGCATTTGCTTGGGGGCGGCATATTCGCGATGGAACCGTCTAGTGTGGTTCTTAACCCATAATGCACTAAAATATATATAAATCCACGAATAAAAAGAGCTTAATAATAACCAATTTATTATTTTGAGAAATGCTGATTTTATGACCATGCAAAAAATGAATGGGGGGAGCGGCAATTTTAAGGATCGCCCTAGGTCACTGACACGGTGATACGCCACTGGTACGGTGGCAAATCGACTAAGTAAGTCTATTCATAGTGAAATGGCAAATTAAACAGAGCATAAATCAGCTGTCGCTGGAAAAAATGTTGCCAATTCGAAAAACAAACACCTTTATATTTAGTATCTGATATGTTTAACATGGTCTCTTATTAATTAATCTAGTTTTAATGGCTGATTTGTAATAGCAAAAATTATATTTTTATAATAATATTTATTTTTTATATTGTTTTTATTTATTTTGAATGTATATTAATTAGTTATTCATTTTTTTATTTCATAAATATTATATTTTAAATATTTTTTGTTGTTCCTTATATACATTCTTTTATTATCGCGTTTTTATTAGTTTAAAGCGTTTGACAGTGTTCAGTTAAGTTATCTATTTTTAAATCACAGTGTAACATCGAGTTGCAGCTAAAATGTTTTGCATGGACCCGTACAAGATGTTCAGTTCTTCGGTAAGCTCTATTATAGTCAATCACCTGTTTGAACGAACAATTTTTAAACCCTTTTGCTCGTTTTCGTCTGTTTTTAAGGTCAAAAGACGTTCCGACAGTTGCTCGTCTTCAACCAAATCATTTCCGCTTTTAAATCGCTCATACCACTTGTAAACAGTCTTCAGATTCACCATATTATTGCCATACACTGAAAATAACATTTCATGAGCTTCTTTGTCACTTTTTTGCAGCTAAAAACGCGTTGTTTGAAATCCGTGATTCTTCATCACTCTTCCGGCTCTAGAAGCTGACTAACAAGTCACAACTTATTCAAAATTGACAATGACTATCTCAACGGATCAGGCTATCGGACTTAGTAGTTCAAATAAATGTAGCATCAACAGTTGGTACTATAAAAATTCATTCACCGTATTTTTTGATCATACCTCGCAATGCTTGCGTGCCAAACGCGATCAAAAGCTCTAGCAATATCCAACGCCCCTGTTGTATTTTTTCTGTCAAAACCCTTTTGGATATATTTCACAACTCAATGTAGTTGATCCATCCGTGGTGGAATAAAAACATTTAAAGCCAAATTGCTCATTAAAATGTTTTAAAACTATATTTTGTATAATTTTTTTATAAGTTTTACTCGCGACGTGCAGTAAACTTATTAGTAGGGTCTTTGCGATTAGGATAACTTAATTATAACAGCTGGTTCTTGAGTTGTTATAGAGTTATTTTTTTCTATGATTTGTTTAGCTGCGCATTAATTTTGTAGAGTAAGTCTTTTCTTCAACGGTGAAAAAAATATTTTGTGATGAAGTTATGACTTTTCGCGACGTGAAATTTTTGACGTGTCTTACAGAAAATTGTCCGAAAATAGCAATGGCTATTTTAATTAAGTTTTGTATTTTATTAGGTCATTTTTTCATTATTTATTCGTAGTAATTTTGCCACGTGCGTCTTGTTTAAATGGATATTTTATTTCGGTCGGTAAGAGTTCTACTTTAATTATTTTATTTTTATTTGTGTAACGTTATTTTCATTGTTTGATAGTGTTAGTAAATTTATTAATTTAACCGTTAATATATATTTCATTGTTTGAGCTAATGGGTTCTAGAAGGGATTCCTCAGCGTATTAAGGGGAAAAATTGCATGGTATTATAGAAAAGTAATGTTTAATTTAATTAACTTAGTTGAGGGTAGCATAAACTTCAATATCGTTTGCACATAATAAATTTATTGAAATATAAATATATAACATATCTAATGCAATACCTATATAATAATGTATAGGTCTATTAGATTCTATTATTTTTTACTAATGGAATCATATGATTATGAGTTTTACGAAATATGTATTTAGCGGTATTGATATGTCTAATATACATATTTTCATTCCATAATACATAATGTATATTACGTTAAAAATTTAAATTCATAGATTGGTCTGTAAAATTTAATATATATTGCCAAAGCCGAAAGTTTGCGAATAACTGATAGACATGATAAACAGAAATATATTGTTTCCGTTTTACCTTAATGGATTTGTTTCTTCAAGTCACTTTATAGTATTCGAGCGTGTAATAAAAATATACGAAAACATAATCATATTATCGTATTGATTGCAATAGCGGACTTATATGGTTTAAAACTTACCATACCGTAATTTAATTTTACCTTTCTTAATTAAAAATATTAAAAAAAGAAACCTTTTGTATTTTATTTTTTATCACAGATACACAAAGCAAAGGTAAGCTTATCAAAGTAAATTCGATCGCAATTTGCCATTTGCGTGTCGAATTCTTGAAAATAAAAAAGAGCGTAATAGTTATACAAAAACATAACGCATTTTTATACTTCTTTGTCTAGGTATTATAAGCTTGCACGATTTATTCATTTAAAAAAATGCTATTATTATCTTCACACATTTCGCTCTTAAAACTTTTATTTTTCACATTTTAATAACGTTGAATACATATTTCGTAAACGTCGTGAAAAAAGTCATTGTTAATCTCAACTGTGAATTTAAATTTGTAACGTTTAACAATCTTCTTTCTGTATTATTTATTGTACCATGAAAATGTGACATATTAATACCGTTAAATAGATATTTCGTAAACCTCATAATCATATGGTTCAATTAGTAAAATAATAATATG
Source organism: Plectrocnemia conspersa (assembly GCF_051122295.1). Classification (NCBI taxonomy): domain Eukaryota; kingdom Metazoa; phylum Arthropoda; class Insecta; order Trichoptera; family Polycentropodidae; genus Plectrocnemia; species Plectrocnemia conspersa. The sequence goes on from NW_028277169.1 coordinate 802,147, forward strand.
TTGATGATAAGTGGATAATAAATTGGTTACGAATATATAATTCTATCGACTTTTTAAAGCAATTGTAATTAACGCACTGATAAAAATATACGTAATTAAAAAATCATAAAGATGAATTATTTTTCTCGAGAAAAATGTCAAATCAAGAATTCTCATTTCTCGATAAATTTGCTGATTTTTCGAGAATGTTCATAGAGAATTTTTATGCTAATAATTAAATTTGTGCGAATATTTTTGATGTTTTACAAATGCTATAGTATAATATTATAGGATTTAAATAATATTATACAAAATTACAGCTTTTTTATTTTAAATTTAAAAATAACACAAATATACTTTCAATTTACATTTAATCCACCCGGAAAAATTTAAGTCGTACTGTTTAATTAGTATTCTTTTTTTTCTGCATTAATGGTCCATGAAATGTTTCTCATATTTTAAGTGGTTCACAGATGTAAAAAGGTTGAGAAACACTGCTCTATGACACCTCAGCTCGCAGCATTCTTAAATCAGAATCTATACTTAATAATCTCAGTATAACTTTATACATCCTTTTAATCGAAAAAGTGCAAAAAGTTTTTTGAGATACTTTTATAGGTGAATATTATCTGTTCTTGATCCCAGCGCTTTTCTTTTAAGAGCGTTATATAATACAATCAAAGGATTTTCGAGGAATTGCAGTTTTAGGTTCTAGAAAATCACATATCGCGTCCTCTTGCGATGATCGTTAAGAGGCTGTCCCCATCCGGCTCCTTAAAACGCTGGCATTGCACATTGATCTATTTAATGTCTGGTTTGATTCGTATCATTTAATTTAAATATTATGATTTTCTCATTCTTCTTTATTACATATTTTTTTAGTGTGTTTTATAATAACACAATGAATGATTTATATTTTTACCGTCGTGACGCATTAGAGATATATTTTATGATCATATTTCATGATGTTTTCTTTTCTACTATATAATATTATTATATCTTACTTGTATTATATATTTTTTTGTATTGTTATAATACTTTGAATTATTTTTTGACCCTCGTAACATATTGGGTAACTTGCATCTAATGTTGAAATCCATTAAAATGTATTTTTACGTATCTAGTATGATATAAAAAAATATGCTCAGTTGTTATAAAATAAATAAATGTGATTTTATAAAACATAAAATAATATACCACTGGCCTAGATCGAAGCTTGGACATTTTGGATGATACCCGGAGCTGAGTGACATTGATTGAAGCACTGAAACTGATCTTAATTGAAGATAAATAAATTATTAAATCAACCGCTAAAGTTAGCGTAGAAAATGGGTTATGAATTCAACACTGAAATATGGAAAAGTGTACATACATGAGCATAGCGGATATTAGTTGAAAAATATACATAAGCCCTTTATTTAATAAACCTTATACTTAACAAATGTAGTGGGATTAAAACTGAATTTGCATAAATAATTTATATATATATAAAAAAGTTTTTAGCACTAAACAGAAAAACAACGATTTGAGTAAATCAAGTTTAAAGTTGGAGAGCGATTTGTCAAGCTCTGGAAAATATACATCTACTTCGATTTTCCTTAAATCTCTTCCCAGCGAGATTATTTTTATTTTTTTGGGAACAGCAATAATATTGGGAGGCAAGAGACTGGATTTTGACAGTTGTTTTGTATCGACGAAAGTGTCGGAGCGTTGTGGCGAAGGAACAGGATTGCATTGTATTCAGTGATGTTTTTCAACAATGGTAAATCGTAACTTGTTCAAAAGGCCCCAGTATTGTTTTTTACTTTTCAAAATAACACACGAAACAAATTCTCCTCGCAATTTTAAAGCTAAAAATTTAACAACTTTCGATGTGGAAGTTTTCCCATTTCATTAAAATACTCATATATTATCCAAACTGCTGTCATCTCTAAATCAAAATATAATTTGTTCTTAAGCTTTGACAGGACATCCACCAGGGTTGCGAATAAAAAACAAAATACTTTTAACACACTTCAAAGGCATATATATTTCGCTTATATTAACTCTAGCAGGATACTACTTTGCAATATTTAACACTAGCATATTTTTTAATTTATTATTTGCGTACTTTCTATTGAGCTGGTATATAATTATATAATAACTAGTAAGTAATTCTGCAGGTACAATAATATATGTTATAATTATATTTGTACTATATATAACAAATACACTAAAAACAGTAATTAAAAATTATTTTAAGTTGATAAAACATCCACATATCTATTATGTAACTGTTTTTTGAATTTAAATATAATATTTGGAATTGATTTTTATTTGGCATATCCCTGGTTAATATTTTAAATTAATATTTTAGAAGTACAGTAAACCCCTCTATAGCGTTCTCCCGTATAGCGTAGTTTTTGTAACTGTTTGTCCGTTGATTTCGCTTGAAACGCCTAGGTTTTATTAATATTTAAAGTCAAACATACTGCAGAAAAAATGGATAATTTATAATTATTTATTCATTGTACGCTTACGCATTTAAAAATAACTCAAAAAACTGTCGCGTTTGACTCCCCTGGCACTCGCAAAATCAAGGACATTCTTCGCGCGCGTGTCGCGATAAGAACATAAGGCACGTGCTTTTGTTTACAAACTAAATACAGGGTCATTTAATACAAAAAAAATGGGACATACAGTTGAAAAAACCTAACCTCAAATTTTGTATGAGTTCCTAGTTCCCTATAGCGTAGTATTCCTATAACAAAAACCCAATTTTTACGCTATAGAATGGCTGACTGTACATTAATATGTAAAATTTTGATTTTCATAAAAATATCTTGAGTGTGAGTTTTGTTAAGCCAATCTAATAATTTTGCTATCGCACTGTTTT